>NW_024729698.1:92500-332175 GCF_018991925.1 Homarus americanus | reverse complement strand
GCAATATCTGTCAAGACGGTCGTTGACACCAACTGCAGCTGCTCTTTTTGTTGGTGGTAGCGATGCTGATGTTGTTGTTATTGTAGCTGTTGTTCTTAATGTTGTTATGCTGTTATTGCTGCATAAACCCGGATGTGAAGTTTAATAAATTTGAACAGTGAGCGGATGAAAGAATGTGTGTGTGTGTGTGTGTGTGTGTGTGTGTGCAGGAAGATACACACACATACATACACACACACAGGTCTGGTTTTGATAGTGGTTGTTAGTGGACGACACAGATCACATTAAACCTGTTCCACTGCGTTCCGGACGGGTTTAGGTGTGCAGGTGGGTGGTGTAGTGTACAGGTGGGTGGTGAGGTGGGTGGTGTAGTGTACAGGTGGGTGGTTGAGGTGGGTGGTGTAGTGTACAGGTGGGTGGTGTGGGTGGGTGGTGTGGTGTACAGGTGGGTGGTGTAGTGTACAGGTGGGTGGTGTGGTGTACAGGTGGGTGGTGTAGTGTACAGGTGGGTGGTGTAGTGTGCAGGTGGGTGGTGAGGTGTGCAGGTGGGTGGTGTGTGTACAGGTGGGTGGTGGGGTGTACAGGTCGGTGGTGTAGTGTACAGGAGGGTGGTGTGGTGTACAGGTGGTTGGTGTAGTGTACAGGTGGGTGGTGTAGTGTACAGGTGGTGGTGTAGTGTACAGGTGGGTGGTGTAGTGTGCAGGTGGGTGGTGTAGTGTACAGGTGGGTGGTGGGTGTACAGGTCGGTGGTGTAGTGTACAGGAGGGTGGTGTGGTGTACAGGTGGTTGGTGTAGTGTACAGGTGGGTGGTGTGGTGTACAGGTGAGGTGGTGGTGTGGTGTACAGGTGGGTGGTGGGGTGTACAGGTGGGTGGTGTGTGTACAGGTGGGTGGTGTGGGTGTACAGGTGGGTGGTGTAGTGTGCAGGTGGGTGGTGAGGTGTGACAGGTGGGTGGTGTACAGGTGGGTGGTGGTGTACAGGTGGGTGATGAGGTGTGTACAGGTGGATGGTGTTGTGTACAGGTGGGTGGTGGGTGTGGGTGGTTGGTGTGTGTGTACAGGTGGGTTTGTGTGGTGTACAGATGGGTGGTGTGGTGTACATGTGGGTGGTGAGGTGTACAGGTGGGTGGTGTGGTGTACAGATGGGTGGTGTGTGTACAGGTGGTTGGTGTGGTGTACAGGTGGGTGGTGTGGTGTACATGTGGGTTTGTGTGGTGTACAGATGGGTGGTGTGGTGTGCATGTGGGTGGTGTGGTGTACAGATGGGTGGTGTTGTGTACAGGTGGGTGGTGAGGGTGTACAGGTGGTTGGTGTGGTGTACAGGTGGGTGGTGAGGGTGTACAGATGGGTGGTGTTGTGTACAGGTGGGTGGTGTGGTGTACAGGTGGTTGGTGTGGTGTACAGATGGGTGGTGTTGTGTACAGGTGGGTGGTGTGGTGTACAGGTGGGTGGTGAGGTGTACAGGTGGGTGGTGTGGGGTACCGACCAATAAGAATGACGTGTACTAGATCCCTTTTGTGACGATGTTTTTGTATAGCCAATAAAACTTACAGACACCTGGCAAAGGAGATTAATGCTTGGTAGAGATACGATAAGTGAGTCCCCGGTTCTTAGGAGCGAAGCATTTGATTGGTTAAGCGCACATCAAGTCCACTAGCATAGGTGATTGGTGATTGGTTAAAAACAAGTAATATATCGAGGGTTCACTGTACATATGACTGGTTATTAGTAAAAAAAGAGGTAATTGATGTCTCGTTAGCTCTAGCAATCGGGGTAATTGCCTCGTCCATTCACGTGACTGATTTTCGGCAAATAATGATTCTGATTGGTCAGGATTAATCGGTCTACTCCCATTGCGTCTGTTCACTACTACTTTTTTTCAAGCTTGTTTACATGTTTCTCGTGTGTGTGTGTTTCTCTTTCGATATATCTCTGTGCTTCAAACATTTGTTGGATATCACTAAAGTAGGAAGCATCACAGGTCTATTTAGTAACAGTTTACTTACTTTAATGGCAGGTGTCTTACTGAAATCACAGGTGTCTTTCTTTAATATCACAGGTGTCTTACTTTAATATCACAGGTGTCTTATTTTAATATCACAGGTGTCTTACTTTAATATCACAGGTGTCTTAATATTGCAGGTGTCTTATTTTAATATTACAGGTGTCTTACTTTAATATCACAGGTGTCTTACTTTAATATCACAGGTGTCTTATTTTAATATCACAGGTGTCTTACTTTAATATCACAGGTGTCTTTCATTAATATTGCAGGTGTCTTACTTTAATATTGCAGGTGTCTTATTTTAATATTACAGGTGTCTTACTTTAATATCACAGGTGTCTTACTTTAATATCACAGGTGTCTTACTTTAATATCACAGGTGTCTTATTTTAATATCACAGGTGTCTTACTTTAATATCACAGGTGTCTTTCATTAATATTGCAGGTGTCTTACTTTAATATTGCAGGTGTCTTATTTTAATATTACAGGTGTCTTACTTTAATATCACAGGTGTCTTACTTTAATGCCATAAGTCCTTTACTTTAATACCACCAGTTTGTTACCACTACAAGGAGAGACAAACCCGAAGGCTACTCTCACGGGGTTATGGCGAAAGATACTTGTAAATGTTTTGTTTCAGTTTTGCAAGTTCGTTCCCGCTATACTGTCCTTATGATAGTGAAAGTGGGTCCCATAGTCATGTCTGCCCGTTAGGGACAGTGTGGATACAGTACACTGTATACTAAGCCTTAAGTACACAAGGAGAGACAGCATACTGCACTCGACCGCAATTGCTTCCTAAATTTGTAAATTTACAGTAGAGGCACCCTTACAGCTCAGTGAACTGGGGAATGCGAGATCGAACCACCGAGCACCTGTAACAAACGTCTAAACTACTCTCCTTTTATATTTTCATCAACACCACTTCTTTTAATGGAAGTAAATCCCGTAATAAAAAAAAAAAAAAAAAAAAAAAAATATATATATATATATATATATATATATATATATATATATATATATATATATATATATATATATATATATATATATATATATATATATAAATATATACATATATATATATATATATATATATATATATATATATATATATATATATATACCGGTTTATGTATAAATATAGAGAACGAGCCATCATTTACCTATTTTAAACTTCAAACACATCATCCCAGCCATAAGTTAATTGGCCAAACTCACCTGAATCCCACGACTTAAACAATTCATTAATAAGACAAGGAGGTGAGTATGTGTATATATATATATATATATATATATATATATATATATATATATATATATATATATATATATATATATATATAACTTTATAATTGGCTTATGGTAAATATGTGCTAACTAAATATCCATCCATAACTAAATTGGATAACTTTACTGGTAATCTAAAACTTTTATGTCAATCATTAATTCAGAAGGAGATGCATATATAACATGATAATTGGCCAGTGGTAACTCTTGATCTTGTATTTAACAGTTAAAGAGTTGTGTATTAAAACTTGGGTATACTATATATATATATTACGTGGGAATAAACAAACCAGAGTAAAGATTGAAGAGTGAGTGGAGGAAAAGTAGAAAAAGAGTAGAGGAAGTAAAGGAGGAGGAGAGAGGAGGAAGAAGAAGAAGAAGAGACGGAAGAGGGGGTAAAGACTGTGGGGGAAGGAGGAGGAAGAGGAGTTGGATGATGTGGAGGAGAAGGAAGAGGAGGGTAGAAATGAAGATGAAAGAAGAAAAGGAGGAGGAGGAGGTTGAGGAGGAAGAGAAAAAGGAGGAGAGGTGAGGAGGAGAAGCAGGAGGGGTGGGAGGAGGAGAGGGTAGGGGAGGAGGAGAAGGAGGAGACATAAGAGGAAGAGGAGGAGGAGGAGGAGCATGAAGAAGAAAATTAAAAGCAGGGACTAGAAAGAGGAACAGGAGAGGAAGAGAAGAATATGAGTAACAGAAGAAGTAAAATAAGATGAGGAAAGGAAAAGGAAGACAAAGAAATTGAAGAAAGGGGAAAAGGAGGGAGGAGATATCTACTTCAGACGTCAATATGAAAGCTAGGAGGAGGAGGAGGAGGAGTAGGAGGAGGAGGGTGGGAAGATCATGCACCACCACCAGCTGGCATTAGTGAGTGTCATCCCCAGGGAAGACCACCACTGACACACCACGCCAGGAGGAAGGAGAGGAGAGGGGGGAGAGAGAGGGGGAAGGCGAGAGAGGGGAGAGGGGGACGGAGAGAGAGGAGGCAAGAGAGGGGAGAGGGGGACGGAGAGAGAGGAAGCTAGAGAGGAGAGAGGGGGTAGTAGAGGAAATAAGATAGAGGAGGAAAGAGAGAAGTGAAAAGAGAGAGAGGAGTAAAGAGAGGAGGGAATGAGAGGTGAAGGACAGGTGAAAAGAGAAGGGGGGTGGTTAGAGAAGGAGGAGGGGAGGGCAAGGAGAGAAACAGGAAGAAGAAGAGACAGACAGACAGACAGATAGATAGATAGACAGACATAGTTGTTATTAGTACTATTATTATTATTATTGTCATCGTTATTATTACTATTGTTATTACACATTTGATATCATGTCATTTATAGCGTCCATACAGCATATGATCCCTTTTGCAGTGAGGCTTGAAACATGATGAGAGACAGCAATAGGTTTTGATTCTACTGAGTTCACTATTCAACATATGCTGTAATTCGATTAAGTTCCTTTAGGTGTTTTGTAAAGGAAATTTATATCACCACCAACATAAGCCTATCACATAATGTTTATTTTTAACGAATTATCTAACTGACACAACGAACCATAAAATAAAATAAACAGGTATATAATATTTTTAATTAATATAACTCGTTTTTATTTTATTTTTTTCAGTAAATCGTTGAATCACTAACCCATTGCTGTGTTAGTCTTCATTAAAGGTAAGTTGGGAGTCATTTTTCAGTTATTAGTGTATAAATGTTGGAGCCGTGTAGTGGATGATTCTCATATTACATCACTTCTGCTTAATGTAAGACTCTCAATATTCAATAACATGATGAGAGGTAATTAATATGTGATCATTCCTCTGTGTGAGGCTGTGATTGGGGGACGGAGGGGTGGTGGAAGGGAGGCGAGGGGGTGGATAGGATGGAGAGGGAGTGAAAGGGAGTAGGGATGGATAGGGTGGAGATTGGTAAAGAGGGGGGTGAATGAGGGTCGAGGGAGGGGGGGGTGGTAGAGAGGGGGTGGAGTAAGATGTCGATGGAGTGTAGTGGAGTAGAGGGAGGACGGACTGTGTGGAGTGGGGATGGAGAGGGGTGGAGTGGGGAATTAGTGCTAATACGTAAACGAGATATACTGTATATATATTATGCGTGTTATAACCATTACATTATGACATAAAACAGAATTAGTTTTATTCATTATGTAGATTTAGGAGCAAGTGTATATGACAGGAGGGCCGTTACAGCTACACACATAAACTGTAACACGGTACATACTTAAATTCTCACGAGGGTACAGATGCGCTGAAGCACACACTAAATTCTGACAAATTACAGTAACGTATATGTTTATTCCGGGTTGTAATCCTCTTTACGCTATTATTTCAGGTTCGGATTTTACACGACAATTCATGGATAGATGTATAATGTTTAATGTGTAAGGAATATGTGGCCGCAATACAACTGTACACCATTTCAGTAACATTATTCATTGCTCGTGTTGGGATGTACAGAGTTCAAGGTTATGGGAAAAAATGCCTAGAGATAAAAAATAATTATAATAACACTCTCTCTCTCTCTCTCTCTCTCTCTCTCTCTCTCTCTCTCTCTCTCTCTCTCTCTCTCTCTCTCCACAATACTCTTCTTTCCCCCTTCAAAATATAACCCAGTCTCTCTTCCTGAACGCACTTCCTCCTCTTCCCAGCACCTCTTTTCCCTACCCATCCCACCTCTTCCTTGGTCCACAACCTCCTGTTCTTCCCTTCCCATCATTATTACCCTTCCTTTACTCCCTAATATGTTTTTTCTTTCCAGTACTCTCCCTCCCTTTCCACAACCAGCCTTCCTATTCTTCCTTTCCACAACCAGCCTTCCCCCCCTCCTTTCCTCACAGCCAGCCTTCCAATTCTCCCTTCCCACAACCAGCCTTCCTACCCTCCCTTCCCACAACCAGCTTTCCTCCCCTCCCTTCCCACAACCAGCCTCACTCTCCTCCCTTCCCATTTTTCTTCCCTTCTTCTCATCAGTTCTTTCCCAAAACGTCTAATCTCACCCCTCCCTCCTCCCTCCTCCCTCCTCCCCCTCCTCCCTCCCTCCCTCCCTCCCTCCCTCCCTCTCTCCTCTCTCCCTCCTTCCTCCCCTTCTCACCTAATCTCCTGCCTCCTTGCCCCAACCATACATACCTCTCTCTTCCTCAGCCTAATATGGGTTTCCCTCTCTATCTCCGAACTCAAGCATCATTCTACCACCCTATTCATTATTCTTTCTCCCCATCCATCTTTTTTTCTCCCCAACACTAATTTATTTCTCCCCAACATCCCTCCAACCACCCCGATTTCCTTCTCTCCCAAACTGTTCCCCTTTTCCATCCTCTTTCCCTCCCTCTCCAATAAACCCCACCTCCCCCAACCATTCCCCCTCACTCCAACCATATCCCTACCACACCAACTATTCCCCCTCCCTCCCCAACCATATATCTCCCACTCCAACCATTTCCCTCCCACTCCAACCATCCCCTCCCTCCCCAACCATCCCCTCCCTCCCCCAACACACCCCACCTCCCCTAAAACCGTTCTATTGTGCTCTAAGGTGAGTAAATCTAATTGGAACTCCTGTCTGAAAATGTATTGTCGGCCGCTCGCCCACTGGGAACCCGGTGTAGCGTTGGCAATTTGCCTCGCGCCAGAATGAGCGCTGCTGTGCCACTCGGAAGCTAACTGCTCGAGTTTTCCACCTAGACTACGACCATTTGTCCTCACATTTAGTTGAAGCGGAGTGAGATGAGGTTTTAAAGCTTGGATGCAACGTGTGTCTCTGAGCCTGATATTCCTGTCTGCTCTCTGTGTAAATGTCTGTGTATTTCTCTGTATGTGTGCCTGTGTTTCTCTCACAGAAGCTGATATGCCTGCCTGTGTATGTCTGTGTTTTTCACGGAAGATGATATACTTGTCTGATGTCTGTGTATTTGTCTGTGTATATATGTGTCTCTAACCGTAAGTTGGTGTATTTGTCTACTTTCTATATATACGTCCATGTCTGTCTCTGTATGTCTGTGTGTTTTCAGTGATGGCTGATACACTTGTCAGTTTTTTCTTTCCGTTCTTGTCTTTCTTACTCTGACACTTAGGTAATTTTAACCATTATTTACCCATTGCTGTGTACCTGTCTCCTCACATTTCATGAGTGCTGGCAAAATTCATCCATAAGAAGATTATCACCGCTAGATTATGTAACCCGTTGATAAACCGCCTAACGCTATCTGGTGGTTAGGTTAGGTTTGGTTATGTTAGGAAAAGTTAGATTAAGAAAAGTTAGGTTAGGTTAAGTTAGGTTAGATTAGGTTAGTATCGTTACGGTGCTTAATTATCAAGTAAAATAAGCTGAGTGGGTAGGACTAATCTTCACGTGATCCACCCGAGAAAAAAAACGACTCCACTAATGAGAAAAACACATCGCCAGCTCCAGCACCCCATATAAAGGTGTTCTCGCTGCGCCCTGCCAGTCCAACGAGGCACGGGGCAAGGCGGGCGTCGATTCCACTGTGTTTAATATCACCGTGAAGTTGTTTTTGTCGTGGCAGTCTAGAGCGAGATATTGTGCTGGCGGCCTCCTCCTCCTCCTCCTCCTCTTCCTCCTCTTCTTTTTCCATCTCATCCTCCTCCTCCTCTTCCTCCTCCTTTTCCTCTTAGCAACGCCCTCGTGTTTACAACCTCCAGCTGTCGGCCTCCGCGTCTCTTAGCAACGGGGTGTTTGGGGCCTTCACTTGTAGGTAACTTCAGAACCTCTCAGTTAATGCCGGGTTTAATAACTTCTACCTGGTGGTCACGTCTACAACCACCGAGTCTCCTTGCAATGTTCCTTATTTACAACCTACAGTTGGTAACCGCCGCCACTCCTAGCAATGTTCCGTATTTACAACCTACAACTGCTGGCCTGCGGATCTCCTAGCAATGTTCCGTGTTTACAACATGCAGCTGCTGGCCTGCGGATCTCCTAGCAATGTTCCGTGTTTACAACCTGCAGCTGCTGGCCTCCAGGTTACAACGCTCAGAGCTCTCCTCTTAGCAACGCCCGGTGTTGGTGGCCTTCGCTCGGAATTTATGACATTATGCTCGTATACCACCCAGAGCTGGACTGAGCGCCAACCAGCCAGGCAGCAAAATGGAGCAAGAGCAGGAGAGAAGGATCGGGGAGCGGGGAGGGGGGAGGAGGTGGTGGTGTAACACTGATGTTTTGTTTTAATGATACGGATCGTGAGTCTTGATTTAGTGATGATGTTGTCGGTGACGAGTAATGTGTTGTAGTCCCTCAGAGCTTATAGTTAGTGAGGTTAAATGTGTTATAGGATCATCAGCAAATATTTAGACATACTATACCATCCATGTGTTGTGTTAGTTGATAGATTACAGTATTAACCTCGACAGTTAGTTCTGTAAGGATCATAGCGCTTTATAAATCGAAAATAGTTGCTTCATGTGTTTGATATAATGTTGTATTTACTATTACTGTGTTTAGTCGTGACCTGGGTGATGGTTTTACGCGCGCGCGTGTGTGTGTGTGTGTGTGTGTGTGTGTGTGTGTGTGTGTGTGTGTGTGTGTGTGTGTGTGTGTGTGTGTGTGTGTGTGTGTGTGTGTGTGTGTGTGTCTACGCTAATAGGGTCTATTCTAGGGGAGACCTGAGGCAAACCTACTTCATGCAAGGTGAGGGGGAAGGGAAGGGAAGGGAATCTATCATATGGCACGAGCAAACTTCCTCGGTAATTAATACACTTATAAAGCTGGTAGGGTATTCCCGCGTTGAACTACATGATCCGCGTCAGCTCACTGGATACGAGTTGCTATGTGTTGGTGCTGGAAGCGACGGTGGCTGACACGAGGAGAGGATATAGTGTCCAGCAAGAGTGAAGCTTATTCTGTCATCATTTCGTGTAAACTCTTAAAATATTCTACACTGGTGAAGGAAATTTTTATATTACGAAAAAAAAAAAGATTGAGTTACATTTATCATTAAAATTAAAAATCAGGGATGAAATTTTTTGTGGTGGTACATCTCTCTTTCTCCCCATCCTATACAACTTTCTCCCCACTTTCAATAATCTTCCTTTTACTTCCCTCCACAAAGTTCTCCCTTATCCAAACATCCCTACCCCCCCCCCACTCTACCTTACATTTTCCTCAACTCCACTCATCCCTTTCTCAGTTTCCCCTATAAAGTTTTCCCCACTCCAAGCATTCCTCCCCTACTCCCCCTTGCAAATATTTCTCCACTCCAAAACAACGCTCTCCCCACTCCCCCAACACACCGCTAAGCACTATGGCCGTCAGACTGTGGTAGTGTAGACTGTAAAAGTGATTCAACCTACAGTCAAGCGAATACTGACTGACTATACCTAACCTTCACTCTTACTCGTGATAATCAAATAGTTTTATATAATTAATTTCAATAGAGTCAAGAAATCAAGGACGTAACATAAACAGTTAAACATGTCGCCTGTCTCTGTATGACTTGTCTCTAGCTCTTTCTCCCGTTGGCTTAAGCAGATCAAAAGAATCAACAACAAGGTGGGGAGGGAGAGGTGAGGGGGAAGGGAAGTGAGAGTGGAGGAGGGGGAAGGGGGAAGGGGTGGGAGAGGGGCGAGGTTGGGTGTTCACGTTACAAGCACTGATTGGCTGAACCACTTGACTTAAACATCACATAATACCTAAAGAATCGATACATTAAGCAACATTTATTAAAATAATGATTAAAGAAAAATAATTCCAAAAGAGAAAATATCCCTCAACGACAATCACAATTATCAGAGAGAGAGAGAGAGAGAGAGAGAGAGAGAGAGAGAGAGAGAGAGAGAGAGAATCACTAGGTCGCGTATAATGAAAGATAAAAGAACTTCGACTGCGATCATTCACAACAAAAAACATATTGAATTATTACTAACGCCCATCACACAAAGGACACTTGAAGTTAACACCTACGACATGGTGTGGGCGTGTCTGTGTAGGATGTGGGTGGGATGGGTGGGGAGGTGGGCGATATTGGTGAGGAGGTGGGCACGGTACACGGTAAAAATGGAGAATGGAAGGTCTCGTGCGCCGGCCAGACAAGGTTCGGGCTGGAACTCGAGGCTGTGTTTCGCTGCGTTTCTGTTCTCATAACTACAGTAACTCTGAACTAAGAGGAATCCTTTATTTTCACGGATAAAACCCCCAAAGATTTCTATGTATAATGACTTTAAAGGGAAGGAATGATGGCGACCGAAAGAGAGAGATAGGAGGGGGACAGATGATAAAGGAGTATAAAGAGAGAGAGAGAGAGAGAGAGAGAGATATCACAGACTAAACTCAAACAAAAGAAAAATTCTTTCTTGTGGATTTTGTTTCAATACAGTTAAAACTCTCTCTCTCTCTCTCTCTCTCTCTCTCTCTCTCTCTCATACACACACTTGAACACGCAAAACACATTCCTTTAATCTATAAGCAATACATCTCATCGTTCTCCAATAACAGGTGCGCATCTCTCCTCTTCCTACCATCATCCAGCCAGCTGCTTAACTACCTGGCAATAATTAATAAGGAGCCGGAATCAAAAAGAAGGATTTAAAATGTCATGCTGAGAAAGAATCCGAGAGTTGATGAAATAGTAAATAGCTCAAGCCTCCCACAGCGATCAGGCATTCACAGACTCTTGCTTGATCGTTCCCGTCTGATGATTGGTTGGCTGTGAATCGTTAATGTCTCATGATTGGTTGGTTTTGAGTCATGGTGTCTGACGATTGGTTGTATCTTTGTCATGGTGTCAATGGTTGGTTACAGTGGTTGGTTAGAAGACTCTTTGGAATTCAAGGATTGGTTAAGTTATTCACCATTCTTTCTTTGGTTGAATTGATTAGTTTTGCTGACCATAGATTAGCTAATCCAGTTATAAAGGTTCGCTGATTAGATATTTTGCCCTTTGTTATCTAGTGACTGGATGACTTGTCTATACATTTGGGTGATTGGTTGGTATTTATATATTTAGAGTTCATTCATTGGATATCAACCAACGAATCAACGGCTTACCAAGAGAAAATAAAAGTCTCGATTGGCTTATACTTTTGGGTGGGGAATTCGTTTATTGGATCTTAACACTCAACCCTCTGGAATATTCCTTGTTATTAGATATTCCTGATCCTGGAATCCAAGAAATCAGGAAAAAATGTTTGGCCTGACGAAGCGAAATGCAACGTTTGGATTATTTGGGCATTTGTAAATATTTAAATGACCTTAGCCTTTGAAGCTCAGTAATAACATTATAACAACAACAGCAGGTATTAATTTTCCCCTAAAACTACTGTGATAATAGTAATAAAAATAAACAAACAAATAGAGAATGAGAAAAAACAAATATTATAATCTGAGCTGGATTTAATTTCTTGAACTTTCGTGATCTCCGGACTGTTCATGTTTTTACTCATATTTATACTCATTGTTACTCACACTTATTGTCACTCATACTCATTGGTACTTAAACTCACACTCGTTGTTACTTATACTCACACTCATTGTCACTCATACTCATTGTTACTTATACTCGCACTCGTTGTTACTTATACTCACACTCATTGTTACTCATACTCATTGTTACTTATACTCGCACTCGTTGTTACTTATACTCACACTCATTGTTACTCATACTCATTGTTACTTATACTCGCACTCGTTGTTACTTATACTCACACTCATTGTTACTCATACTCATTGTTACTTATACTCGCACTCGTTGTTACTTATACTCACATTCATTGTTATTCACACTCATTCCTTTTCCTGGAAACATTATTACAGGTGTGTTAATGTTAAACGATTTAATTATATCAGAACATAATAAATCAACTTTAGATAAATGTAGCTCCCTTATCTTTACCTTTCAATTACCACCATCATCACCACCATCACTTCCACTATCACCATCACCACTATTACCACCACCACCGCCCTTACCACCACCACCACCACCACCATCACCATCCTACCACCTACCACCACCACCACCACCACCACCACCACCACCACCACCACCACACCACCACCACCACCGCACCGCCACCAGCCCTCACCAGCCCACCATCACCACTGTCATAGTACATCATCCACCACACCCACCATCACCACCCCCTTCATCTTACCATCTACCTACCATCCTACCTACCCCACCCACCACCCGTCTTTTACACCACCCCCACCATCACCACCATATACCCACTCCATCACCACACCAATCATACCACACCATCACCACCCCACCGACACACCTCCCATCACCCACCACCAGAATCTTCACTGCCTGCTCACCAGCCCCACCGTACCACCACCTCCATCTGCCTCACCATTACCACTGCTACCAGCCCATTACCACCACCTCCATCACCACCACCACCAGCCTCACCATTGCCACCACTATCACCAGCCCCCGTACCACCACCTCCATCACCACCACCACCAGCCTCACCATGCCACTATCACCAGCCCCACCATCACCACCACCATCACCTCCACTACCATCACCATCATCATCATTCTCTCGATAAAACGACAGCCTCTTTCCCTCCCTTGAAAAACAAATTACCTCCCTCTAGCGGCTGTAAATTCATGTCCTGTCCCTACCCCGTCCTTCCTCAACTGCCACCTCCATCTGTCTTCTACCTTCGCTTCCCTCTTCCGCCCCACATCACCCTACCTCCTTCCTCCCTCCGCTCTGTCACCCTACCTTCGCCCTCCTCCGCCCTCCCCTGTCACCCTACTCTCATTCCCTCCTTTCCCTGTCATGTACCCACCCCTCTTCCCTCCTTCCCCTCTGTCTACTTCCGCCCCCTTGCTTCCTCCTTCCCCCACCCTATTACCCTTCCCCTCCTCCCTCCCTCTTCCCACCCTATCACTCTTTCCTTCTCCCTTCTTTCCCACTGTCATCCTGCCTTCCCTTCTTTCCTCCCTTCCCCACCCTATCACCCTTCCCTCCTCCCTCCCTCTTCCACCCTATCACCCTTCTCTCCTCCCTCCCTTTCCACCCTATCACCCTTCCCTCCTCTCCCTTCCCCTCTGTCACCCTACCATCCTCCCCACCCGATACCAACCCAGGCTGAGACGCCCCCTCATTAAAACTCGGCTTCTCTTCTCCCCTTATCAAATCCGGACGCGGTGGGGCGGGGATATTTTTAAAGCCGATGTTCGCAGTGCTAAATGTATGTATGTATGGTTAGGATGGGTTAGAGAGAAAGTAAAGGAGTTGTAGCGTTTTTTATTGTTTTTTTTTCTGTTTTCTCTCTCTTTCTTGTTCTTGTTATTTTTATTTCCATCTTTCTTTTCGTTTTTTTTATTTTCTCCTCCATCTCCTTTTCACGTTTGTTTACAGTGGTCGGGTTGATTTGGAGGAAAATATGATGTTTTTCCTCTTTGCTTTCTCCTTTCTTTCTTTTTATTATTCTTCTTCGTATTATTGTTATTTTTTCGTATTTTCTTTGGCTTTTTTAATTTTATCTTCTCTTCTTTCTCGTTCACATTGCTAAGTGTGTGTGTGTGTGTGATCGGATTTGAGTTAGAAGAAGAAGAAGAAGAAGAAGAAGAAGAAGAAGAAGTTCTCTATTTTCTCTCTCCTTCTTTTCTCGCGTTTCTTTCCTTCTTCTTATCTCCACCTCTCCTCCTCGTTCTTTCTTTCTTTCACATTTCCTTCTTCCCACTTCTCGCTTTCTCAAAGTGTTTATAGAGGATAAGAAGCTGTAGCCTTTTTCTTCTCTCTTTGTCTCTCACTCTTTCTCTCCTTCTTTCTTTAATCTTCAGTTATTTACTGTATCCTCTACTCCTCCTCTCCTCTTTCTCATTTTCTAATACCTTGGCCACTTAGTGAAAGATGTGGAATGATAGTCATTTTCTCTCCCCCCCCCATCCTCTCTCTCTCTCTCTCTCTCTCTCTCTCTCTCTCTCTCTCTCTCTCTCTCTCTCTCTCTCTCTCTCTCTCTCTCTCTCTCTCGGTGTCGGTCTAAACGCACTAATTGGACACAAACACCGGGGGGAGGGGGGAAGGAGGGGGTTGAACACTGAAGCCATATCACGCTACTCTAATGATGGTCTTGTTGCAAAAATCCCTTAGTTATTGATCCTCTTGGTTGATGTTTCACGGTTGCACGGGTATTGCTAATGGTGCACGGCAGGTTGCTGTTTATGGCTGGTGATATACGTCTGGCCAGTAATTTGCAATGAACAACGGAAGCTGGTGGGTCATTCAGCAGAGGGAGAATAGACATCAAACATCATTGTAATTGATGTAAAGAATTTTTTTTTTTTTGCATTTCGATCAATGTATATATGGCTGATATATGTCTGGTTTGCAATATATAAGGCGTTATATGAACAAAGAGAAAACAGACATGGGTCTTGATTGTCGTTCACCTGATGAATGTACAGCCTAAAAAGCCTAAAAAAAAAACAACTATTCCTAAAATTTGGTGAATACATCGGGGAAAAGTTGAGCTACCTAAAAACAGTTAGCAGGCCTGTGGAACCTTGGATAGGTGTAGCTAGTGACACCATTGCCTTACATACTTATTTCCTTCGATTATCACACACACACACACACACACACACACACACACACACACACACACACTACTGTGACGTTATAGGACTCAGTGACATTCATATTATTTACTCGTTGTTATTTATGGATAGTGATGATGAGGATAATGAGAATGATAATAATGATGAAGGATGAATCATGATAATGGAGGGTAACGATAATAATGATGATAGTGGATGGTTGATGATGATGATGAGGAGGATGATATTAGTGATGATAAATAGATAATGATGATGATGATGGTGATGATAACGCATGATAAATATGACAATGGCTGCAATAACAACAACAAAACTCCGTAGTATCAATATAAAGAATGATAATACAATTTACATCTAATAAAAATAAGTATTATCATTGATAAATAAGAGGACATTATATTTCTATCAGTCTCGTGTTGTATATGTATTAAAGCACACATTGATTCATCAGCTGTGACTCACGCTACATATCGACCAGCTATATAGTGTTGTAGTACGCATGTCTGTGTGTAGGTTAGTCGTGTGAAGGCAACACACATTGACAGATCAGCCATATGTCTTCACGCTACAAACTGGGATACAGACATGGTTTCCATAGACGAAGCAGTCAAGTGTCTTCTGAATTTTCCAGATTTTAGGATTTTTTCTGCTATCTTTTAATTGTTATGTCAATATTATTCTTTCGTTCACTTAATTTATCTATGGAATTACCAGACTAAAAATGCATCTCTCATATTAACATAGAAATCATTGTTTTGTTTTTTTATTTACTTTTACAGAATGGTTCACGAGTTAACTAAATATACTGTTTTTTGTGACATTTTAATTATATTTCCTTTTAACTATCAAATCCAGGTAGGATATCAACATTAATGCTTTTTAATTCGCGGCAACAAAGGTACAGACATATCATACATTTTTTTTACCTGTGTTCTACCAAATGGCTAATTAGGAACACCTGACTAACTCAAAGACGAAGTCATAAATTTAACTTGATTGTCTGAAATACTAACATCAGGAGAATCAATGACTTGTTCTTCATCTACACTACCTGAATGTTGCTCATAGTAGTTGAATGTTACTCGGTATTACTCAGTATTACTCACAGTATCTTAAAATTACTCATCCTACCTCAGTATTACTCACACTACCTCAATATTATTCACACTACATCAATATTACTCACACTACCTCAATATTACTCACACTACCTCAATATTATTCATCCTACCTCAGTATTACTCACACTACCTCAATATTACTCACACTACCTCAATATTACTCACACTACCTCAATATTACTCACACTACCTCAATATTACTCACACTACCTCAATATTACTCACACTACCTCAATATTACTCACACTACATCAATATTACTCACACTACCTCAATATTACTCACACTACCTCAATATTACTCCTTTTTCTCATCTATTACTCTTTTTTCTCAATGTACTCCCTTTCTCAATATTTATACACTACCTCAATATTACTCATCCTGCCTCAGTATTACTCACTACGCAATATTACTCACTACACATCATTATTACTCATCCCTACCTCAATATTACTCCCACTACCTCAGTGTTACTCACTGCCTCAATAATACTCACACACACCTGCCTCATTATTTACTCACATACAGTTCCTCAGATTATATTAGAGTCCTGTGTATTCCTGTGTAACCGTAATCTCAGTCCAGTATTCTGGAAAGAAGTTCGTAAATCTTCAAGTGTGTTTGTGTTCTTGGGTATTCTTGGAAAGTATTCTCTACCTTTGGTTATAAATCTCCCTCCCTCTCCCCCTCTCTCTCTCTCCCTTTTCCTAATGCCTCGTTTTTAAAATCTTCCTTGTTTATATTTCTCTATTTATAATCGGTTCTTATATAAATCATCCCTACTGAATGTTTCTCTGCTTATATCTCGTCTTTATATGGATCGTCTCTATTGAATATGGATCTGTTTATACTTATATAAATATCGCCGTCATATAAAAAAAAAAATCTTATCGATATTTCTCCATTTATACTTTCATCTTTATATAAATCATCCAGATTAGATATTCCTCTCTTATACTTCTCTTTCGTCAATATTCCTCCTGTGTTCCTTATTTCTCGGCCCAATTTAATATACGATTAGATCTGTTCTCTATAATTCCTATCCTCGACTTTCATTTAATATTCCATAAGATGCGGCCACCAACTTAAAGCGGTTTGTGTGTCAGACATCAAGGAGGACTAACTTAGCTATGCGCGGCCTGTCACTACGGAATTCGACATGATCCTTCAACGTAAATTTTACCATAATAACCGGTCGGCAGTATCCTGAAGAAGATATATCCCCCATACTGATCTGTATATCGTTCGACTAGACGCCTTACTTTACTGGTCTTACGATAGTTTACGACCGCAGACTGGTGTACGATAGCTCTGGGTATCGCTCAGCTTAAATAGGTTAATCGTACAGACATGGATAGGACTCATGGGATTGACACCTACACACTTCGATCGACGCCTGACAATAAATAATTCATCACAATATAGTTTAGTTACAGTTTGGATACAGGTTACTGGTTGGTTATAGGTTACTGGTTGGTTATAGGTTACTGGTTGTAGGTTATAGGTTGGTGACAGGTTACAAGTTAGCTACAGGTTGGTTGCAAGCTATAATTTTGCAGATGACAGGTTCATTACAGGTTCCCAGTTACAGATTCGTTACAGGATAATGGTTAGTTAATATATCAACGCCCTTGAAATCTCCACGGACATCCTAACCTATTACACACACACACACACACACACACACACATCCTTGACCACCGAAGGGTCAAGACGTACCTGGCGCTCCTCTCGAAGCAGCCAGGTCAACTGTTAAGTTGGCCCATACCAACCCCCTCCCCTGAACCCTCCTCCCCACCGGAATATCAACAAGTTCTCGCCAGAAGTTACAATTTCATTTAGGAAAGGAACGGAACCAAGCTGTAAACAGAGGTGAACGATGGTGAGCAATGTTTAAGTCGTGAAACAACTCAGCAGTAACAGTCATGCCCAGTTAACCTTCACACAGTGAGGTCCCAGGATGCCCGATGATAACGGCCCGTGAGACCCAACAACAACCAGGATGTTAATCCGTCCAACGATAGGAAAGGCCACAAGGAATGGCTGCTCTTATAACACCATCACAGGGGAATTGCTACACCGTGAGACCCTCATAACACACCATCTGTGAAATTACTACACCATGGGGCCCTCCTGCTTACCATCTGTGAGGGTTACTACCATAAGCAGGGCCCTCCATAACACCATCTGTGAGGTAATTACTGCACCGTGAGTCCTCACTTAACTTTTCGCCTTAACAGGGTAATTACTGCACCAAGTAGGGTCCTCATAACACTATCTGCGAGAAATTACTACACCCACACCAGGTCCTCATAACACCATCTGGGGAACTACTAAACCACACGTAAATTCCTCTACCCACCATCAGGAAGGAGTTACTACACTACAGAGTTTGCTATTTCAACACCTACATTAATCTGTATATTTGCTGTATATTCCTTTACATTTCTCTAATGAGGCTTTTGTTAAACCACCAATAACCCATATGTAATAAGTCATTTATGTCCAATGTATATTTTCCTTCTTCCGGGCTGCAATTTTCAAACTAGGCAAATTAATTATTATTATTTCCACACACACACACACACACACACACACACACACACACACACACACACACACACACACACACACACACACACACACCTTTCAGCCTTCCAGCTGCCATGCTCTTCAATAAATAATTTTATTATTATTATTATTATTATTATTATTATTATTATTATTATTATTACACACACATACACACACACAATACTACTACTACAACTACTACTACTAATGCTACTTTGCTGTCAATCAATCGAGTATGACAATCATCCAGCTATGAGACAATGGTATGACTTATTAATGAAGTCACCTTTGTTGGTGAGTTTTAAGGTGACTAAAGAGGCCGATACGGGACGGGAAGGGTCGTTCACATATGATGCACATGTGGATGGCTCCATCTAGTGCAGGAGGGGCGGCGGCAGCGTATTTCCGGCGTTGGCGCTTGTCTGCCTCGGTTTGCAGTCGGGCTAACTCGAAAGTATTGACATCATCTCGTGTGGTGCTCCTCCAAGCGTTACGATTACGATGTGGAGTAATCGTCTTCCAGGTGAGGGGGTCGATTTGGCATTTTTTCAGGTTTGTTTCGAGACTATCCTTATACTTTTTCAGTTGCTCGCCAGCATTACGTTTACTATTCGTTAAGTGATTGTAACTTAGCTGCTTTGGAAGTTTACTGTCGTCCATGCGGGTAACATGGCCAGTCCAACGTAGTTGTTCATGGATAATGGTAGCCTCGATGCTCCTACAGTTGGAGTCAGCGAGATACTGGCATTTGTTCTCTTGTCTTCCCAGGGAACTACGTTGGTGAAAGTTTTCAAGTACCTTGAGGTGCCCCCTGTATGTGACCCATGTCTGGCTGCCATATAGAACGTAAGAACATAAGAATGGAGGAAACTGCAGCGGGCCTATTGGCCCATACTGGGCAGTCCCATTTACACCCAACCCTTATTGCTCATATTTCCATCCAACCTATGTTTGAAGCTATCCAGCGTATTCGAGTTAATGATAATATTTGATAACTTGTTCCAGTCGTCCATTACTCTATTTCCAAACAAATGTTTACCTATTTCGCGCCTAAATCTAAATTTGTCTAATTTAAAACCATTGTTACGAGTTATCTCCTGGTTGGATAGTTTGAGTACTTTTGTAATATCCCCTTTGTTTAGCCCTGACTTCCATTTATACACCTCGGTCATGTCGCTCCTCACTCTACGTCTCTCGAGGGAGTGCAAATTAAGATGCTTTAACCTGTCTCTGTGCTCAAGGTTCCTAATGCTCTGGATTAGGGCTGATATCAAAGCCAATTCCATAAATGCAGTTTCTCTCCGCAGCAGGCTTACTCTTCCAGAAGAAGGTATAACCAGATCCCTGTTATGTGAGTCAACCCTTATCTGGGAGCCGTGACTCACTAATGGCTGCTATGTCGATGTTATACCTAGCCAGCTCTTTTGCCAAAAGGGCGGTTCTTCTTTCAGGACACTTATTTGTGTCAGTATCCAGAAGGGTCCTGACATTCCATGCAACGACCATAAGAGGTTGAAAAGTTTTTTTTGTTTTGATCTGGGATTATAATGTTATTTTCGACCGCATAAGGATGACCTTACTGGGTGCGGTTGCCACGTCACGTTGGTTCTTTAGGCAAGCTTTACCTGTAGGGCACCTTTTCTAGCCCCCTCCCCATGTGGTGTGAGCAGAGTGGCTCCTTGAAAGGGCTGCTCAGTCGCACAGACAGTACAGGGTTGCACTGCTGCCTAGATCACAGTGCATAAACGACCATCTTATCTATGACACCCGTGTGCAGGGTTGTGACTAGAGACTCCCGGCAGTCATCTCTGCCTATCCCTGTCGCCATAGGACTTTTGAGATATAAGTTTTGATGATGGTGAGGAGTATAATGAGCTGGATGATGGCTGCGCTTGAGTTGATTTATGTGTTGAGGAAGGAGCGCAGGCTGGAACCACACATCTTGGCTCTCCCTTTTCCTGATCCAGTGGTGCAAGTGTTGCAACGACTGGGGAGAGGGAGAGCTGCACTGGACTGCCGATAGCCCAGTTTGTTGGGTTTCGCCTTAGTAGCCTGTCCATCATGCGTTGCCTTCGTTTTTCGGTGTAGTCTTTGGGTTCCCATGTTGGTCACCTCTTCCGCCTATACCGCCGCTGGGGTCTTGTTGGAGCTCTGTAAGCATGTCTGCCTGATGCGGGACCCCACCACAGATTTCTCGTTTAGGGTTTACTCCCCTAACCTTATACCTACCAAGGTTAATCTGCACGGCAGCGGGGCAATGGTTGGTAGGCGCCAGGACGTGTCCACCTGCCAGTGAGCCTATGCACCGTCCCTTTGGGGCCCACTGCTGCTTCGAGATTCCTTGCTGGTGTAGCCTGGGCCCACAAGGCACCCAGTTACCGTGTATTGCCACGAGGAGTCACAGTAGGAGTCTTGGTGGTGAAGAGGCTGTTTACTGGTAGGGGAAGACTTATGCAAGTTGCTTCTCTCTTCGCCACCAGGGTTAGCCAGCGGTCGGTAGCTGAAAGCGAGAGGAAGCAAGCAGTGCTTGTACCTTAACACTAACACAATGCCGCCACACTAGACGCATTGCAGCACACACGCATGCACGCACGCACGCACGCACACACACACACAAACACACACACACACACACGAACACACACACACACACCGCACACACACACACACACACACACACACACACACACACACACACACACACACACACACACACACACACACACACACACACACACACACACACACACACACACACACATTAAAATACCACAGAATCAATAATCCATTTTCGCCTCCAACTGATTGGTTAAGACCAGACCAGAAATACCAATTTTGTTTATTACGGAAGATTCCAATGGAGTTTATTAAGACTCTTCAATCATATATGTTTTTTCAAGGCCTTTTATAGTGTTTTTTCACCACACTGATGATTCTTTTTTCCTCAGTCTTTTTTGAGTTTATTATTTTTAAGGTTCGAGAGCATTTCATTTGGGTTAAGAACTTGTTTTGTTATTAAGTGAAAGTAATTTGTGGTAAATAACTGAGCTAATGATGGATCACCTGAAATTTTTTTCCACCGGTTATTTCACCTTAAGGTTGACTGTATTAAAGCTACTCTAACCCAACCTAACCTAACCTAACCTAACCTCACCAAACCTATCCTATTATAGCCTCGCCAGTTAGTGTTACGTTGCTTATAGCCTTAATGTGAAATTATCTGGGGACCAAATCTTCAGGTGAACCTTACTAAAATACACAGTACATGGAAAGTGAATTGTGTTGTGCTATATTCCTGCTAATTTATGCTTTCTGTCCTGAATAATAATTTAATTACGTAAACGAACAGTAAATCAGACGGAGTACTCAAGTATTATGTTTACAATTAATTCACAGTGTTAAGAGGTGAGAGAGCAGGTATCCGAACGCCCAGTAATGGACACAAAATTACATTGTTAGTTGATTATGGTTGTAAAACTGTTTTACTTTTATATATTTCGGTAAATCTTAGCTCCTTGATCATCATTTATTTTCACCACAGCTTCAGTGTAAAACTTTATCGTAGGTAACAATCATGTGTTACCGTTTAGCTAATTCCCTCAGCCATCTTCAGCTCCTTGTCGCAGTTCTGGCCGATCCAGGTCATTCCTTCTGAGATAAATGCTATTCATTTCTATCTTCAGTCATCATGTTCCATAAGTAATCCCTAACTACGCATTCATCATTCCTATTCTTTCGATTTTTCCTTCAAATAGGGAAGAAACACTTGTGGCTTCATCCACTAAAATATACCTTGTTCCCGTCACTCAGTTATTGTCTCTCTCCAACATTTACTTCATTAAAAATAAATCATTATTTTTTTTACATCAATCACATTCCAAACCAAACTATTCCTATGCTCTTTATCTACATTACTTCAAGATTTAAACTCACTTTTCCACCAACCTCTTTACTTCAGTCATCATTTCCAGTGAATTCCTTATATTCATTCTTCTTGGGTAGATGTGGACGTACTCAGAGCGGAAACCTTTCTCCATTGTTAATGATCTCACCCACTTAGTCGCAGACCTAACCTAAATCCCTGACCACGCTGTTGACAGAACAAATACTCGATATTTGTTCCTCACTTTCTTCCCAGACACGCTCTATCTGCCACCATAATAGAGCTAACTGGGATGGTTTAAGGGAACTTCACTCCCACTCCATCTACAACTTCAGCATGGATCTATCTGCTTCTGTCGATAACAATTCACACACCAATCACCTTGTTATACCTCACTCTATATCTACAAAGCTACCTAGATCTCCACCGCACTTCATTCTTACCTGTCAAAGGGTAACTAATCACAATAAATCCCCCTAAAGCCATTAGAAGCGGCAACCAAATTAAGAAACTTCCATCACAGAAATTAAATGTTCGTTTCCACATCAAACATCCCAACAAGAATACTCTCTCCTATACAGAGTACTAAAGGTAAATTATTTAATTATTAGTTTAATCCTTTTATAAGAACTTCCCTAACCCAGCCCTCGCCTCCCTCACATCCGCCCTGATCTAACAATAGCCACCACAGCCCGAGATAAAGCCAGTCTTCCAGGTACCATATTTGTTCAGACTTCTATACCCTTTAGTCCTGGTAACAATGTCCTCCCCCTTCAGTACCTGCACCACAGTCTCCCCTTCCTATACAACCACCTGAATTTTATGTCCGTTTAGTATATTGTTTTGTTTTTCTTGTCGTGACCTAAACAATGCCTCCAGGACCTGATGTTATTCCGATTCTTATTCTAAAAAAAAATAAAAAATGCATATGAAATTAGTCCTGTTCTTATTAAAAATATTGAATCTTGTATATTCTTCCTGTACATTGTCATTATTAAGCCTCTTCTCCCCGAAAAGGTAATTTATCTACGCCTTCCAATTATTATGTTGGAGCTCTTGCCTCATTCATATATGGTAATGAGGCCTATCACAAACACCTCCACCACCATCACACTAACACCCAATAAGGCTTCACAGTTCTAGTCGTTCTACATCAGATAGACAATCTCCTTCACTCTCCTAACTCAATATCATACTGATAGATAGCCATGTGTTAGCCATTACCACCATAAAGTCTTCATCTCTGGCCTCAACCCGTTATGTCTTCGAACGACTGCCATAGAACCAGATCGTATGTGATAAATGAATCCTAGATCTCAGTTATCATTACGAGCAGCAGTCATAGGTATCAGTAGCTCCCTCCCCAGTCCTGCCACCACTCACGTCATCGATTCTTATCTCATCTCCTACGTCTTTTCACAGGTCGTTCACTTTCTCATCCCCCCCTCCGTCTTTTCCACATCTCCTCTTCCTCCTCTTCCCTCTTTCTCTTTTTCCCTTTGTCTCTTCTTTACCTCCTCCTCCTCCCTCCTTCACCTTTCTACTAAACCTCCCTCTCCTTTTCAACCCTTTCCACGCTTTCTCCTTATCCCGTTAATCCTTCCCACGCCTCCCCCTATCCCTCTTCACCTCTCAGTCAAATCCTCCTTTCCACTTCATCCCTCCTCCCCCACTTCCTCACCCCCCTGCTCTCCCCTTTCCTGTGAATACCCCAGAACAAACATACGACCCAGGCTTTATGGTAAAACAGAGTGGAGCAAAAGTCTTTACTTATCACCCTTAGGCTTCCTACTCTCCTCCCCCTTTCCCCTCCCCTCATGCTGTACACAGACACACCCTTTCTTCATACTTTTCGCAATTTTTCTTCCTTCAAACTTTCCCCAATTCTCTTTTTCTTTCATATTTTCTCCAGTTTCTCCTTTCTTCAATCTCTCCTCAACACTCATTCCTTCATTCTTTCTCCAACACTCCTTCATTTATTCTCTCCCCCAACACCCCTTCTTTCATTCTCTCCCCAGCACTCCTTCATTCATTCTCTCCCCCAACACCCCTTCTTTCATTCTCTCTCCAACACTCATTCCTTCATTTTCTCATTATTACTCCCTTTCCATTATCCTCCCTCTTCCTAACCCTCTTTCCCTCCCTCCCCTTCCCTCATCCAATATTCACCATGACCCCTCACTGACACTCCTCTTCCTTCGACTCAGCCCAGACCTTTCCACACCCCCTTCCGTACATCTTCCATCCTTCCTTCGTTTCTTTTCTCTCTTCTACTTTCCTCAGACTTTCCCATGTCTCTAATGCCCTTCTCAGACACATTCCCTCCCTCCCTCCCCTACTGCTTCCCACATCCCTGCCGCAATTTCTCTCACATCCCCCTCCCTCTCTTCCTCTTACATCACTTTCTCCCTCTCTCTCTCTTCCTCTCACACTCTTCCGACATCCCTCCCTCCTCCCCCTCTCCATCAGCTACTCCACGGGTCGGTCTGCCCCCGAAAAGGTGATTTACGGACGGTTCTTAAGAGCTTGGGAACAATGGGTATAAAATTATGGTGCCATCTCGTCTAGGGCGGGGCTGTGTGTGTGTGTGTGTGTGTGTGTGTGTGTTTTGACTGCTTATTTACATAGATCTACAGACAAAACACACAGAGTAACAGATAGATGTTTAAACACATGTCAGAGAGACAAAAAGACAACTGCGTACGATGAAAAACATGAAGACGGACAACTAGAATGTAGACAAAGGACAAACATGTTCAATCTTAGCAGAAAGAGAATCCCTTAACATACAGTCATACACACACACACACACACACACACACACACACACACACAGACACACATTTACCTACATAACCACACAGCCACACACACATTCACCTACATAACCACACAGCCACACACACATTCACCTACATAACCACACAGCCACACACACATTCACCTACATAACCACACAGCCACACACACATTCACCTATATAACCACACAGCCACACACACATTCACCTACATAACCACACAGCCACACACACATTCACCTACATAACCACACAGCCACACACACATTCACCTACATAACCACACACACACAGACAAGGAAGATGAGACAAGTCTGCCTTCCCTCTACACTTAATCGCTTAATAAACTGCTTCAAACCTCTTAAGGTCAAAAGCAATGAATCACAGGACCCTATTTAGCCACCCGTGTTGTATTTCACCTTTAAAAATCATTTATATAACGACTGATATAAATGATTTGTACTTAATTTATCACAGGAAACACCGAGACTAATTCAATTTGGTTTATTAACTAGATTCTTTTAATTATTCTGTTTAATGTGTAATGGAGCGTCATTTGATCAGTCATTTATCTGCAATGATTGAATGATAATGTTAATTTGTTGACGGTGTTTGTCAAGCGTGTGATTTCAGTATTACTTTGTGTATCTATTAATTCGTCTCGGATTTGTTTCATTACGATTTGTTGTTATTTATATTATTCATTGTTTAGCGTAAAGTGTTTCTGGTCATTAGAGCGTGTGTGTGTGTGTGTGTGTGTGTGTGTGTGTGTGTGTGTGTGTGTGTGTGTGTGTGTGTGTGTGTGTGTGTGTGTGTGTGTGTGTGTGTGTGTGTGTGTGTGTGTGTGTGTGTGTGTGTGTGTGTGTGTGTGTGTGTGTGTGTGTGTGTGTGTGTGTGTGTGTGTGTGTGTGTGTGTGTGTGTGTGTGTGTGTGTGTGTGTGTGTGTGTGTGTGTGTGTGTGTGTGTGTGTGTGTGTTTCATGGTGCTGTCATAGGTGTGCCATATCCCAGCCGAACAGTGGGGTGAATGTTACAAGGTTGTCATACATGTAAAATATGTCAATAACCGGAGGTGTGGACGAGGCAGGTAACCAACACTCACCTGTCGGACATGTGACAGATTCATTTTTCTTAACGGTTCATTTTTTTCTTCTTCGTAAGTGATTGTTCTCGTTTGTTCCTCTCTTATCATTTATTCTCTACTTCTCACCCTGGCTGTCAGCGGTGTTCTTCTTCCTTATCACACTGAAAGCTCATGAGAGTTAATGTTCCTCTCTTTGTATCAACGCGGCTGTCACTATGTTAGTAACCAATGACATAACTTCTTTAATAATTGTAATCAATGACACGAATTGAAGTACTTACGACCACCCTTGTACACTAAGACCACAGCAACATGCATCCTTCATTAAAAAAACAAGTTATCGTTCAATAATTTACAAAAACAATATCTCGGATCGAACAGGTTATAATAAACAGGTTTTTAACTTTAATATCTAAACTGATGTCGATAATCAGGGTTTTATGTAAGTATTAGCCACAGATATAGTCACTGTTCAGAACTGTGGCCATCTCTCCGTGTATTGCTCATGTGTATACGTGTAGCAACTTAGAGGAAGGCTGCATAGATCGATGAGATATTTGATAAACGTCCTATGTCACTGATAAATAGGTTGCTTTAGATTATTATTATTATTTTTAGTATTATTATTATTGCTGTCGTTGTTGTTGTCATCGTTGCTCCTTTAATCTAATACCCAACGTCACAAAAGCACTTGATTAATGGCGTTCCTCCTCCAGTACAACCCACATGTCTCCCTCTTGCCACTACCTCCTGACGGGACAAATATTACAAGTGTACTGCATGAGTGGCGTCTTGACCAGGTGAGCGAAAATTTATGACAACGCGACCTGTAGTATGTGATGATCGTGGTGGTATTCGTGTGTTATTTATTCTCGTATTGATCAGGTGGTTTAAGATACAGATGGTTGGTGTTGGTGTTGGTTGGTGTCTACGCGTAGTGAAGTCTGTATCTATTTATCTATATATCGTTCCATCAAAGTATCTCATCATTTATATATCTTCTTATCTATAATTTTATTCATCTACAGAATCTACGTCTAATTACCTATATTTTACCTATATGTATGTGTGTGTGTGTGTGTGTGTGTGAGTGAGTGTAAACTTACCTTCCTTAAAATAGTTGTACCCGACATAACACCCCCCTAGCCTTCTCCACACACCAGAAACTGTCGTAAACACGTTATAAACAAGTCATAAAAACTCGTGACAGCCGCCAAGTCAACAGTGTTCGCGACCACACCATGCGCGATGTGTGAAGTTATTGTTATTGCAACGAAGACACGAAACTTTAGCTTAAGAAAATTTGCCATGACTGCAGGATGTCACCAAACTAGCTGTGATAAGCTAGTGAGGGTGCTAGGGGTCCTTGTTGTTGCTATTCCGTGAGAACAGATCCATGGCAGTTGTTGTCGAGGGATCGATCTCTCGCTCTTTCTCTACCAATAGTGGTGTCCCACAGGGTTCTGTTCTTTCACCTACTCTCTTCCTTCTTTTTATCAATGATTTACTTCACACTACAACTAATTCTATCCATTCTTACGCTGATGATTATACTCTTCACTCTTATTCACATTTTCCCCTTCCTCCTAACTCTCAAACTAGATCTGTTTCTAGAGCTGATATCATTACTTCTATCAATGCGGATCTGTGCAGCATCTCTGAATGGGGAGGTACAAACTTGGTTAAATTCAATAGTAATAAAACTCAGTATTTACCAATTACACTTTCTAAATTAGATGTTCTCCCACCAATTGCATTTCAGGACGCTATCATTCTGCCAAATTCTGAAATAAATATGCTAGGCCTCACCATCTCCTCAAATGTGTCTTGGAAATCACATATCCTTAATATAGCTAAAGCTGCCTCCCGAAAGTTGGGAATGTTGTACAGATGCCGTAGCTACTTCACCCTGAGCAGTTGCTCCAAGTATATAAGGGATTCATTCGTCCTAACTTGGAGTACTGCTCTCATATCTGGGGTGGCTCTTCTTCTGTCCAACTGTTAGATAGGGTGGAATCAAAGGCATTTCGTCTTATTAACTCTCCTCCTTTAAACAACAATCTCGCTTCCCTTTCTCTTCGCCGCAATGTTGCTTCACTCTCTCTCTTTTACAGGTACTTTAACGGGCAATGTTCGGTGGATTTGGCATCCTGTGTTCCGCCGGCAAGGCAGTGGGCTCGTAACACACGTCTTGCCCGCGGTGCCCACTGTTTCTCTGTGGATGTCGGTCACACGAGAATAACCCGTTATAGTACCTCCTTCTTTCCTCACACAGCCAAACTGTGGAATGCTCTGCCTTCTTCTATGTTTCCATACTTATACAATCTGTCTCACTTTAAAAAGCTGGCGTTCCGGCATCTTCGTGGTGTACTGTAGATAAACACAGTATAACATTTTTCTTCTCTATTTTCAATTTCTTTCTGTTCTTATTTTTTCGCCCCCAGGCCTCGTTGTGGGTCGTTTGACCTGTGCCCGGGTTGGCTAATTCCCGTAAAGAAAAAATAATTGTACCGGAGTGGGTATACAGTATTCGCCTCCTTTCTTGAGGGTCTTTGGATCGCACACAAGGTAACCTTAATAGATCTGTGAGTGGGTGCTTAACATTACAATTTAGGAAGTGAAGACAGTTGAGTACAGTGTCGGCCAGATGTCTTTCTTGTATACCGACGGCTTAATATACGGTATGCTGTATCCACTTACTCCCAATGGATGATAGGCCTATGAAACCCACTTACACATTAACTTGTACATGAAAGTATTTACATTATTTTCAATATGTATTTCATTATAACTTTCATTTCTCGTTTAATTTCATTTTTTATTTTGATCTTTTAGTTTATTTATCGTAAATTTGTTTTCAGATTGTACAGGTCCAGTAAGTACGGGTGAAATTCTTTTCTCTGGAACAATTCTCCGAAAATTATTGAATTTACCAGGACATTGAATTTGCATATAATGATTGAAAAATTCTTAGTCAGGTATTTGAATGTGATCGGTTTCCTTAACCTCTTAAGTACGAGCACCTGACCCATTGTGTACGATAACTTTAGCCCCTGGAGTACGATAACTCAACCCCTTGAGTACCAGGACTCTTATACCTCTTAAATACGATGACTTAACCTCTTAAATCGAATAATTTAACCCCTTGAATACTATAACTTAACCCTTTAAATGCGATGACTTAACCCTTTGAATACAATAACTCAACCCGTTAAATAAAATAACTTAGCCCCTTAAATAAGATTTAACCCCTTAAATACAATAACTCCTTATATACGATGACATAACCCCTTAAATAAAAAGACTTAACCTCTTAAATACGATAACTTAATCCCTTAATACAATGACGTAATCCCTTGAATACAACAACTAACCCTTTAAAAACAAAGAAATTATTATCAGAGGTAAAAAAGAAATCCATATATCACACATTAAACAGATTAGATAATCCCAGTCTCGTTTTAATTGTTTTACATAATGAATAACTTATCTATTAGTCCTTCATCTTAACTCTAGTAATGAGTTATACATTTACCTAGAGAGAGAGAGAAGAAATTTTAAGAGTGAAAGAGAGAAAATATAGTAATAAAAAGAGAGAATGGGGAAGGGGAAAGAGGAAAGGACAGAAGAAAATGGAGAGAGAGATAAAAAGGAGAAGGAGAAGGAATTCGAAGATAAGCAGACAGAAGTGATAAGAAAAGAGTAAGGAAGAGAAATAATACACATAGTTGCAGTAAGAGAGAGAGAAAGAAAGAAGGAATAAGAGGGAGAGAAAAAGTGAGTGAGAGATAGAAACAGAGAGAAGACTAAGAGAGCGAGAAAGAGAGAAGAGAGATGGGGGTGGGGGGAGGGGTTAAACACAGGCTGGCGTCCCACAAAAGCCCCACCGTTCGCCCGACTCTTTACACAGCAGCCAATACTGAATGGTCGCCCAGTGGCCCCAAGTGGAAGGTCACAATACACAGCGGACGCTCTTTGTTACACGTAATGCTTCATTTCCTAAATTGCTTTTTGCTACGTGTTTTTGACTTCCTCGCCGTCCGTGTGTATATCAGTGTAATTTTTACGTTCTGGGAAACCTATTGTGTTGGGTGAGCTGTCGACCAGAAAGGCTGAGGAAATACTTCACCTGTCATGAAATAAGTATATTGTATATATGTATGTTATACACACCACACACACACACACACACACACACACACACACACAGTGTATATATGTTATACGTTAAAAAGGGATAATTGCTGACTCGGCCTTAACAAGCAACTAACGGGTTTTTTTTCCAAATAGGGATAACGTTTTTTGTTTAATGATGCAAAGTAATGAAAATGAATTTGTACTTCTATCTACAAAATTCTACATGATCGCCTTTGGCTGGTGAGAAGTTCCTCCAAAAATGAGTACACAGAAATTATCGCTATTAAGAATTTTTCCCTATTTAGTGTAACACACACACGTACAAACAACCGCCCTCCACATAAACACAGTAGTAACTTTACCCCTTGACATCAAGCTCACCTCAAAGGACTCAATTACAACTAAATAATTGAACATAAATAACTAACCTTCAATGAAGTCTAGTACAACCAGTAAATTAATAGCACCCAGAGGTCATAAACACACCCCCAACCCCTTCTATAAGCAGAGTAAACTAATGGAGTGGTAGGTATGGATGGACCAGGGAAGGTGAGCCAGGGAAAGTGGCGCCGGAACCTGTGACACGCTCGACCAATACAAAAGTAAACAAGATTTGGGTCATCTGAAGGGTCGTCTTTGACCCCCTGTTTATTTCACCTTAAAATTATCCACCCTAGCGCTACCGAAGGGGGAAGAAAGTAGGTTAGGTTGATTTAGGTTAGGTTATGATAGATTAGTATTTGTGTAATTTGTTTTGATTAAGTTATTGATTGGTTAGTTAGGTTTGGTTAGCATTTGGGTAGTATGGTTAGATTAGGGTATTGATTGGTTATTTTAGGTTATATTAAGTTAATAGTTCGGGTTAGGTTAGCATTTTGGTTAACGCTACCTAACCGGGCTGACACTACCTAACCGGGCTGACACTAACCTAACCGGGCTGACACTAACCTAACCGGGCTGACGCTACCTAACCGGGCTGACACTACCTAACCGGGTTGACACTACCTAACCGTTGACACTACCTAACCGTTGACACTACCTGGCTGGGCTGACACTACCTGGATGACCACAGTTTCAAGGATAAGGACGGGGCTGTGACCACTGATGGCTGATAGCCTTAGTAGTGAAGCAACACCACCTGAGTTGAGTGGTGGCCTCGAGTGAACCATATCTCTCTTTCTCTCTCTTTTTTTTTCTTTGTTTGTTTGTTTGTTTGTTTGTTTCTTTCTTTCTTTCTACTAGCTATATCCTGTTTTAACCTGATTGTTTTTTTTTTGTTGAACACTTTGAGTTTCTTGAATGATAAGCAGATTTTTTTATTATTATTCTAATTTTCCCCTCCCTTTCTTCTTGATCTCTCCATTCTTCTCCACTTCTATTTTCTATATTCATTTTCCTCTTTTTCCCCCTTTACATTCTTCCATCTTCATCGTCTTCACATCTTTATTATTCCTTCATTTCTGCTCTTCTTTGTGTTTCTTATTCTTTTCATTTCTCTGATAATATAATTTTTTTCCTCTGTACCTTTCTTTCTTAATATGTCTTCTTTTCTTTTGTTTTCTTTTACGAGGGAGGAACTTTGGTGGACCCCGTCTCCCTGTCATTTAATCAACCCACCTGATCATAAATTCTCTCCTCGTGTTAGTCTGGTGCTGAGGGTACAGTCTCGTGGTAGTATCCACTGTGATATTAAAATTTAAATTAATATTGAAATCGTTTAGGGATCACCTGAAGAGTAGCCCAACCAGCTTATTTCACCTTAAGTTTAATCACCCTAATGCTAACTTTACCTAATGTGATCTAGTCTAACCTAACTTAACCTAACCTAACCTAACCTAACCTAATCAGTAACAACAAGAAGAATTAAACATAGCTGAGCCTTTCGAGTGCTGTAGCTCTCTTTAGGTATCTGATAAATACCGTACATTTATCTCAAGAAAATAATAAATAACAATGTATTCGAGTTAATGAGATATTATGTAATCAGTCGCTCCGTCGTGACTATCTACATATTACTATGACCAATTATGTATGACTTGTAAAGACAGCATCTCCTCTTGTGTGTGTGAACCTCTGTCCTATGTGGTGGTAAACAGTGATAGCATCCTCAACACCAAGACCTGACTCAACTACTCAGCTTTGAGAGAATTATACTCCAATTTTCTCAGTAAAGATGATCATCCATAAAGGGATGGATTGATTTTCTTCAGAATTTGGCGGAGGTATTGGACACCATTTAATATATCGGGAAAGTTTCATAATAGTGAAGATCTCATGATAAATTACGATTTCCTTGTCATTTTTTGTGATGTTTTCATTACTAGCAGCAGTGAACCTTGGGCGTAGTGAGGGTGTTCGGGGAAGTATGGTGTGTTCGACTTCAGTGAACTCACACATACAGCTTCTACTTTATTAACGGATATAATAAACCCTCACGTTAGCAGAACAAGTGACACTAATTTAATTTTTATACATGAAGAATATGTTTCATGGGGTGATTATTTTATATATTTTGCACACAATTAAGTTAGGCTTTTTAGTTTATACTTGAATATTTTTCATACTACTTTATATATATATATATATATATATATATATATATATATATATATATATATATATATATATATATATATATATATATATATATATATATATATATATATATATATATATATATATATATATATTTATATATATACAGTATATATGGTATATATCAGTCCATATAACACGCGGACTTCCATATTCTTCGATTTCTCAAGTATAATTACAGTGAATTCAAAATATTTTGTAATAATGTGTCAATCAAAATAGCGAGTAATTATTTCCATTATTTCCATTTAAATCAGATCCACTTTGCAAACAGTTATTATGGAGAAACACCAATAGACTCTTAAGAAAAACTCATTACAGAATGTCTAAATCCGTACGTGTCGCTGAAGGAAGATGTCACACCTTGATTACTTGACTACTTCATCACCTGATCGCCTCAACCAGTTCTTGGGTTAATTAACTTCTGCCTCTCCTATGAGTGCCGTCACTCACACATCCTCAGAGGCCCTCGGACACCAGGCGGTATTGGAGAGTGGTGGAGTGCAATGGAGAGTGGGAGAAGGTAGTGAAGAGTCGGGGAGGGTGGTGGAGTGCAGTGGAGAGTGGGGGGAGGTGGTGGAGTGCAGTGGAGAGTGGGAGAAGGTAGTGAAGAGTCGGGGAAGGTGGTGGAGTGCAGTGGAGAGTGGGGGGAGGTGGTAGAGGATGAGGGAGGTAGTGGAGGGTGAGGGGAGAGCTGACATTCTTCATCATGTCATTTAAGAGTCACTTACTTTGATCTGTGATGAGGAAGGTCAAGGAACTGTGTGTGTGTGTGTGTGTGAGCTGAGCTAGATTTATGAGGTGGTGCGCGTTACTGTGGAATTTTTTTAGTTGTGAATTTGTGTGTTGGCAAGCGTCAGAACCGGGGAACTTGGGTACTTGTGAATATATGTGTGGTGGTGACTATGTGTGGTGAATATGCGTGGTGGTATATATGTGGTGGTGAATATATGGTGGTGAATATAGGTGGTGGAGAATGTGTGTGGTGATGAATATGTGGTGGTACATATGTGGTGGTGAATATATGGTGGTGAGTATAGGTGGTGGAGAATGTGTGTGGTGATGAATATGTGGTGGTACATATGTGGTGGTGAATATGGGTGGTGGTGAATATGTGGTGGTTTTGGTGAATCTACCAAACTAACCCACCACAACTACCACACTAACCCACCACAACTACCACACTAACCCACCACAACTACCACACTAACCCACCATAACTACCACACTAACCCACCACAACTACCACACTAACCTACCACAACTACCACACTAACCCACCACAACTACCACTATTATCTCGCTACATCTACACTGTCTTTCTAAACATTATGTATCTGTTAACTTCCCAAAGCCTCTCCTAGCACAGTTGAATATTAGTGTTACAAAATACTCCATAAAAATATTTGGCTTGTATTATGCTTTCGAATTTTTTTTTATTATGTAGATCTATTTTTAATGTTTTCTTTGTTTAATTTTTCATCAGCATTTTGAATTGTATTTTTTTAATTATTCATTAAATTTAAGGAAAACATGAAACTGTTATAAAATTTTTGTAGTAAAAGTAAGTGGTGTTTACATGCAGTTACACAATAAATCTCGTTTTTTATAACAAGCAGATTTTTTTTTGTAATTGATTCGTGTCATTTTTTATTTATTTTTTTAAAGAGACGTGACCAAAGGCTGATTATATATTAGTTGCAGAACATACATAAAAAAAAAAAATATTCATATCCCTCACGCACGGAAAACATTATAAATTAGGTTAGGAAACACGGGTCAATAAGGTTGATTAAACTCGGCCAATAGTCAACAAAAGTTACAGGAAATATCATAGTAGTGTTCTATGGTCCGGGAATTATAACACACCGGGCATGATACAGTCAATTGATTCATAATAACAACTTTCTTTACAAACGTGCATTAAAATTTTGGCTGTGTAGTTTGGTGGTGGATCCGTTTTTTTTGTGACTTGACTGATAATGTTGTTTTTAATCATACTTGAGGGATGTCTCATATATATATTTATCTACTTACCACCTTGATGAATTACCTGTATACAATATTAACCGATTTAAGTGGTTATGTAAGTGCTTGTTCATTAATCTACCTATTTCTCTGCCATTTCCCAATTATGCAATGATAGATGTGAAGGAAATAGCACAAGATAGGATAAAATGAGGGGGTAAATGATAGAGAGAAGACGAAAGAAGGAAGGAAGAAGATTAGTAAATGATGGTAAAAGAAAAAAGTATAAAAAGAAACAAGAAAAAACACGCATAAATAGGAGGAGAAAAGATAAGAGTAAAACGATAATATAAAAAAAAAAACTGTAAAAAGAAACTCGGAAAATGACGAATAAAAAAGAAGAAAAGAATAATAAGAAGAAAGAGAAGAAGAAAATGCAAAACAAAAAACATGCCCTACCCTTACCTACTATTATGGTCAGCTCAGGTGTGTCTCCCCTTCTCACCTGGTCACTTACCTGTATATTTATAAGCTCACCACTACACCTGACAGATGGGGTGTCTCATCCCGGTCCTTATTCATGCTGTCAGCTGAGACGATGGACTGACAGATAGCTAGATAGATAGATACACACACACATATACAATCTGAGATCTAATGACATGGATTATTATTATTATTATTTTTTTTTTTTTTTTTTTTTGATGATGATGATGATGATGATTCAGTGTATCTTGACGAATTCCTATCTCTTAATTTATCAATCTCTCTTCCTCCACGCTCTTCACTGACGGGATGTAGATCAAAGAGAAAATAGAAACCTCGAGAAAGAGAGGAACTAGTGGAGGAGAGTTAAAAGCGACAGACCACTGAAACAACAAGGAAGTTTCTCTCCCAAACACTCTTTCTACCAAAGGATTTCTGCTAGAGTTTTTCATCTGTCTGTCTGTCTGTCTGTCTGTCTGTCTGTGGCATTGACAGAAGGGGGTACAGAAAACCTCATAGAAATAGGAAAAAAAATATGAGGTGAATGCATGAGGTCATAAAGATTAGTATAGAAAGAGACAGGAAGGAGTTATGTTAATAAGGATTTAATACCCTCACAGACTTACTCATATCCTCGACTTATACACGAAGTAAACAAAGGACATGCTATATTTTATCAAGGTTAGAGGTCAAATGGTTTTATACTAATGTGACTTCTTCTTCGAGTGCAATTTAGTTTTATATACGTATTGTGTCATCTTTATTTATCCTTTTAAGTCTTGTTTTCGTGTTGTTTTTTTCTCTATAACTACCTGGGTATTTATTTTCTGCTCCAATACCTCCCGATTAACCTCTATCATAACTCGGTATTAACACTTTCCACTGCACGAGATACGATAAAGAACAAACTTTTATATTATATATATTTTTTATTTACAAACACTAAATCTACGTTATTGATTATAGCTCCCCAAATATTTATGCTGTTTGATACAATAAATATTCGTATTCGACCTTGGTGATACATTATAGTGTTGATTTGTGGTGTTCTTCTCGATATATTTATGGAATTTAAATATGATGTTTGTGATTGTTTGTTATTCATTATGGTATAGTGTGTGTGTTAAGGGAAGAGAGTTGGATATGAAGGTTCAATGGTGGTGATATAATTTTTTATTTTTCGTTTAATGTCGGAATCATGATGAGAGACAAAGACAAAATTAGTTTAGAACAATGGGGAGGGAAGGGGGGGCAGGGATGAGAAACGTGAGCCCGAGTGTACGTGTGTATGAATGTGTGTGTGTGTGTGTGTGTGTGTGTGTGTGTGTGTGTGTGTGTTTGTGTGTGTGTGTGCACCATAAACTAACAGGTTTATCCCTTAACTTTTCTCCTTCTTCCCAGTTCAATCTTCCCATGCACTCCTTTCTTATTTCTTTCCATATCAATCATACCCTTCCCTCTCTCTCCCTCCCTTCCTTTCACCTTATCCCTTACCCATTTTCCTCCCTTGCCCCTTCCCTCCCTATCACCCCTTCCTCCATCCCCCTCTCTCCCTCCCAATCACCAACCTTCTTTCCTTTCCTCACCCTCATTCCATCATTATCACCCTTCCTCCCTTTCCCCCTTTCTCCCTCTCTATCACCCTACCTCCCTGCCTCCTCCTCTTTATCACCCTACCTTCTTTCATCCCCTCTCTCCTTCCCTATCACCCCTTCCTCCCCTTCTTTCCCCTCCCTATCACCCTTCCTCCTTCTTTCCCATCACCCTTCCTCCCTTCTCAGCCTTCTTTCCTTCCCTATCACCCTACCTCTCCTCCCTTCTCCTCTCTCCCTCACCCTTTCACCCTCACTATCACCCTTCCTCTCTCTTCCCCCTCTCACCCTCCCTATCACCCTTCCTTCCTCTCTCTTTACCCTCTCTCCCTCCCGTCCTCCCCCTACCCCCACTTCTTTCCACACCTGTGCTCGTAATAACCTCTTTGACCCCCAGCCCACACCTGCCTCACGCACGCTCCTGTGGCGTGCGCGACTGTAACGCCGCTGTTGTAACTATGTTTTTTGTTTCTTTGTTGCTACGCATTATATATATATATATATATATATATATATATATATATATATATATATATATATATATATATATATATATATATATATATATATATATATATATATATATATATATATATATATATATATTCTTGAAGCACGATATGGAAAATTACCTCATGACTCCCATAATCCAATTTCAAGGTAGTTTCTCACTTTTATCATTTCTCAACGCAGTTTTATCATAGGTCATCTCACGTCTGTTCCTTGATGGTTCTTATCCGGTTCTTCTTTCATTTGTTATTCACCCCTTTCTTCCCCTCCTCTTTCACCTTGTTAGGGGAGGCGTGACCCAATTTGCACAAGGGAGGTATTATGCAGGGGGACTTTCCATTAGCCAAGCAAATTGAAGGGGAAAAAAACGAGTTTTGCTAATGGATATAAATCAACTGGATCACAGTTCAGAATGTATTTTGTTTTGTTTAGTTTAATTTTCCGGAGTGCGATGACTTAGGCCCTCGAGTACGATGATTTAACCCCCCTTGAGTACGATGACTTATCCCTCCTGAGTACGATGACTGAGGCCCCTGAATACGATATCTTAAGCCCTTCGATACGATGATTTAACCATCTTGAGTACTATGACTTTACCCGCTTTATTACAATGACTTAACCCCCATGAGTATGGTGACTTAACCCCCTTGAGTACGATGACTTAAGTACTTGTGTACAATGACTTGAACCTTTTGAGTACGATGATTTAACCATCTTAAGTACGATGACTTAACCCCCATCGAGGACGACGAATTATCTCCCTTGATTACGATGACTTAACCCCTTTTATTACAAATGACTTAACCCCCCCTCTGCAAGGTGATTTAAGTCTTTCAATAAGGTGATCTAACCCCTTGAATACGATAACTTACCTCCTTGACTATAATTACTTAATCCCCTTGAGTATAATGACTTAGCCAATTGAGTACGATGACCTAACCCCTTGATTGTAAGGTCTTAACCTCCTTGGGTACAATGACTTAGCCCCCTTTCGTACGATAATTTAACTCAATAAGGAAGGTGACTTACCCTCCACGAGTACACAGGATTCTCATACTCAAGGGAATTAGGTCAACATATTCAAAGGGTTTAGTAATTTTACTCATTTATCTTCCATCCAATGCACTTCCCTTTCATCATCCACCACCACTTGATATGTCGGATCTTGCATGTCCTTAACTTTGTAATAATATAGTGACTACTGTTCTCCTTATTATTACCTCTTAAAACTATAGAAAAAATTATCTCGTCTCATGATTGTTGTTGTTTAGTGTATGGATTTACGTAGACCGCGTCTTTAGTTGAAGGTCTTAGTTGATAAAGTATAGAAATTTATAGATACAACAATAGTCTCACAAAACAATTAACAGAGAGATGTCTTCCTTAGATTTCAATAGTTGTTGTTTAATGTATGATCTAACTAATATAGAATAGTTGTTGTTTAATGTATGATCTAACTAATATAGAATAGTTGTTGTTTAATGTATGATATAATTAATGTGGAATAGTTGTTGTTTAATGTATGATCAAACTAATATAGAATAGTTGTTGTTTAATGTATGATATAATTAATGTGGAATAGTTGTTGTTTAATGTATGATCAAACTAATATAGAATAGCTGTTGTTTAATGTATGGTCTAACTAAAATAGAATACGAGCGCCAAGATCTTAGTTGTTGAAACGGTCTAAAATCATTTTCCTTTTCAAAAATTATAAACAATATTTTTAGTCCATGAAGAATTGAAATAACTTACAAGGAAGAAAGTGATAAAAATCTAAAAAAAACAAACAAAAAAAACATAACACTACATTAAGGAGGGGAGTTCACTTCCATTATAGAGGACTAAATGCTCTTCCAAACGATGCCCTTTGTCAGCGCTAAAATTTCTAATATGATTTCTGAAACCTCTTTGGATTCGTCCCTGTGATCAATGGAATGATAATATTTACACTTGCCTTGTCCTACTGCCTTTCTCTTTGTCTCTTCAGTCTTGGGGTGAAGGATACTAAGAGGGTGAGGAGGGAGAAAGAGGGAGAAGGAAAGGGGCAAAGGGAGATGGAGGGAGAGAGTGAGGGAAACGAAGGGAGAGGAGGGCTAATGAGGGAGAAAGGGGGGAAGAGGTACCTGGGTTCCGGGGTAAGGTGAGAGACTACTAGGTGGAATTGATATTTTTGGAATAGGTGAAATGGTAGCGGGAGGGGAGGGAGAGAGAGGCAATGCGAGACGTGGAGAAGGAAATAAGGACTCTTTCTCTCTCTCACTCTCTCTCTTTCTCTCCGTCTGTCTTTCTATTTGTTTTTCTCTCTGTATGTCTTTGTCTTTCTACTATGACTGGCTGATTTTGTCTTTGTCTGTCTTCTTTCTTTCTTTCTTTCTTTCTTTCTTTCTTTCTTTCTTTCTTTTTTCTTTCTCCGTCCAATTGGTTAAGCACTCTATCTCCATCTACCTGTCTCTCTGTCATTCTCATTCTCTACAGGCACAATCACTTACGCATAAACATACACACACACACCAACTAAAGAACACACACACACAACAAAAAAGTAATTACCTCACCCCGGTTAGAACTTTCCACACAACAAACAGGTTAATACATCACAGCTGCTGGTTGCAAGAAATACGAGACACAACAACAATATACATACGCATACAGTATACGTATATTTCAACGATTGGCATACCGGACGGCGTGAAGAGAAAATACTGCACAATTTTTATTCTATTGGATAACTCTCCTTTTTTGGGGGTGGGGTTACTTTTAACTAGGTGGATATTAATGGTGTTAGGAGTTTCTGCTTTCATGCCCTGAATTGCTGTGTGGTGAAATATTTTTAATTACAGTTTGCCTGATATATGACTCTGTTGGGTATGAGAAGTATGGCCTCCTCTTTAACAGGGTGGTGTGTGGTAGTGGTGTGTGTTGTGTATGTGTGTGGTGGTGTGTGGTGGTGGTGATATGTGGAGGTGGTGGTGTGTGGGTGATGGTGTGTGGTAATGGTATGTGGTGTGTGGTGGTGGTGGTGTATGGTGTGGTGGTGGTGTGTGGTGGTGTGGTAATGGGTGTGGTAATGGTATGTGGTGCATGGTGGTGAGTGTTGGTGATGCTGTGTTGTGGTTTTGGTACATGTGATAGTGTGTGACAGTGTGTGTGGTGATGGTGTGTGGTGGTGGTTTGTGACGGTGTGTGGTGGTGGTGTGGTGGTGGTATGTGGTGGTGTGTGGTGATGGTATGTGATAGTGTTGTGTGATGGTGTGTAAAATGGTGTTTGACGGTGTATGGTGGTGAGTACATATGGTGATGTACAGTGGTGTGTGTGTGGTAGTGGTGGTGTGATGGATGGTGGTGATAGTGGTGTGTGTGAAGGTGGTGGTGGTGGTGTGTGATGGTGGTGTGTGATGGTGGTGGTGGTGTGATGGTTGTGGTGTGTGTGGTGGAAGTGGTGTGTGTGGTGGTGGTGGTGGTGGTGTGTGGTGGTGTGTGTGGTGTGTGGTGGTGGGTGTGTGGTGGTGTGTGGTGGTGTGTGATGGTGGTGGTGGTGTGTGGTGGTGGTGGTGGTGGTGGTGTGTGGTGGTGGTAGTGGGTGTGTGGTGGTGGTGCATACTTGTAGTGGTGGTGTGTGGTGGTGGTGCACACACACACACACACACACACACACACACACACACACACACACACACACACACACGTTTCAGAGAAGTATTAAGTCAACTACGTAAGTGGCATTGTCTCCCTTACCTCTCAATTCCCATCTCATCCCCATCCCTAACACCAACCTCCTATCCCTTCATAACCCGCATCCGTCTCTCTCTCATCTATCAAGAACAACCATGTACAGAGCAGAATGTTACAATCACACCTATATATTTATCATTGTACTCAATCTTCCTAAATAACAGGTCGGTGAGATTATTATGAAAATGGCAGACCACAGAGCTTTATACATTGTTATCGATGACAATGCATGACAGGGCCCATTGTGTTGTATGACAGACAATGACACGTCTCACAAACAAACCTAAATAACAGGTTAGCCACAGACAGTGTGGATGTGGTGTGGTGGATCATGGAGTCTATAGATTCATAAAGGTTAATTAGGTTCAATTTCTCGAAAGTGAAGATTATAAAATAAGCCTAAATTTTTGGGTTGTTAAAGTACAGAAGTGTAATTGAAACACAGATCGAAAATAATACTTACTGTACCTTAACTTGATACGTTCACTTTACCATTAGTTGAGAGATTAAGGTAAAATTATGATGTCTTCCAATATATAAAACATTTGAAGATCCCCCAGCTTATTATACCTGATGACTTAACCTCCCCAACACTGCTCGAGGAGGTTAGATTGGATTAACTTAGGTTAGTTTGGGTGTTTAATCCTCAGATATATAATAAACACCAAAATACCCACATAACGAAACTCACGAGAACGTACTGCTAACTGGTCGAGTATTCTCCGAGTTGAATTCCCTCTGGGCTCTGGAATGTGGTTGAGTGTTCGCTGGTAAAAAGTTTTCGGTGTACGAGAGTGGTCGTTGGCAATTGTTTAGCTATGCAAATGTAGTCCCTGCCACTGGTTTTCTATTTACAAAAATCGTTTGCAGTAAAGGTTTTTCTTGTTTTTTTCCTATAAGAGTACACGACTTGGGGTGTCTTTCTGTATTGTACAATGAACTATCTTTTTAGGTAAATGATCGTCGCCATGCTCTCTTCATTTTACTGTTCAATGTCACGCTCTTTTACACGCTCACTCTAGCCAAATACTCCCTTGCACGCTCTCTTTAGTCAAATGCTCAGTTCCACGCTCACTCTAGCTATAAATACTAAATTCCACGCTCTCCTTGGTCCAATACTCAGTTCCACGCTCACTGTACATAAATATTCATTTCCACACTCTCTTCAGGCAAACGTTTAATCCCACGGACTACATCCGGGACTACAACATTACGAATCGAGTCAAGAAATGAGAGTTTGAGACTGATTAAACGTGGCCCAGCAACCAAAAAATTTGTTACCTAAGTAGAGTGTTGTGTCATGTGGTGGTGGTGGTGAAGGTGTCTGTCTGTCTGTCCTCTGCAACTAGGTTCAACACACCTGTCATGCTGTATTTACGACTTCAACAAAAGACACCCCACACACATCCCACACACCCTACACATCCAAACACACACTACACATCCCACACACCTCATGTATCCCACACACTTCACACACCTCACACATCCCACACATCCCACATAAACCACACACGCCACACATCCCACACACCATACACATGCCACACACCACACACATCCCACACACACCACACATCCCACACACCACACACATCCCACACACATCCCACACACCCCACACATCCCACACACCCCACATACCCCACACACACTCACATCCCACATATCCCACACACCCAACACATCCCACACACCACACACACCCACACACACATCCCACACACCCACACATCCCACAAAACCCCACACACACCCACACCACACACATCCCACACACACCCCACACAACCCACACATCCAACACATCCCACACATCCAACACATCCCACACCCCACACACATCCCACACACCCACACACACATCCCACACACCCCACACACCCACACATCCCACACACATCACACACACATCCCACACACCCCACACACCCACACACCCCACACATCCCACACACACACATCCCACAGACCCCACACACATCCCAGACACCATACACATCCCACACATCATATCCCACACACCCACACATCCCACACAGCCCACACAACCCACACACCCACACATCCCCACACACCCACACATCCCACACACCCCACACACCACACACATCCCACACACACCCCACACCATCCCACACACCCTACACATCCCACACATCCCACACACCCCACACACCCCACACACCACACACACATCCCACACACCCCACACAACCCACACACCCCACACATCCCACACACCCACACATTCCACACACCCCACACACATCCCAGACACCATACACATCCCACACATCCCACACACCACACACATCCACACACACCACACACACACACACCCACACACATCCCACACACCACACACCCACACATCCACACACACCCCACACACATCCCACACCCCACACACATCCCTGACACCCCACACATCCCACTCACCCACACACATCCACACACATCCCACACACCCACACATCCCACACACCCCACACATACCACGCACCCACACATCCCACACACCCACATCCCACACACCCCACACACCCCACATATCCCCACACACACCACACACCCACACATCCCACACACCCCACACACCCACACATCCCACACATCCCACACACCCCACACACCACACACATCCCACACACCCCACACATCCCACACACCCCACACAAACCACACACCCTACACATCCCACACACCCCACACATCCCACACACCCCACACACCACACATATCCCAGACACCATACACACCCCACACCCCACACAACCCACACATCCCACATAACTCACACACCCCACACATCCCACATATCCCACACACCCCACATATCCCACACACATCACACATCCCACACATCCCACACGCTCCCACACTCCCCATTATCTTCCTCACATCTCTCTTCCTTCTCGGTATACACTTCAAAGCAGTTCTTCAATAGCACTAGTTAATTAAGGAGCTACACACGGCCTCTCAGCACCTGTTAGTTTCATTTGAACTTTAACGCAAACTTTTCCAGAGAATCTCCGGAGCTTCGAGAGACAGACAGAGAGAAAATGAAAGTGGTAGAGAGAGGAGAGGGGGGAGAAAGACAGAGAGGCAGAGAAAGAAAGACATACAGATAGACAGAGAAAGAGAGTTAGTAAAATATATAGGGAAAGAGAGAAAGACCGGGATATAATGATTCGTGAAGAGGAGATGAATTTTGGAAAAGAGTAGAAAAGAGAGGATGAGGAAAAGCTGAATTGAAGTTGGTATAAAGAACATCAAGAAAGAGGAAGTGAGAATAACGAAGGCAAACAGACAGACAGATAGATAGACAAAGATGAGTTAATAGATAATAAAAGAAATCTAATTAATTTTTGAAAGGAAAATATAATAAAATATGAAGTTTCGTGTGGTAAGAAAACTCTACACCCACAAGACCCGGGCCCGGCCTTGAGCAGCTTATTCAGGTAGAGTGGAGGAGAAGCAGCTATTAACGTTCTTGAAAATAGGAGAGGGAAATTGAAAACTGAAGAGCCTTTGCCTAGAAGCGAGATAATTACAAACAAAATACGGGAAGTAGTTTTAGGTACGTGTGTTTTTTTCTCTCACTTTCGTAGATAGTCTGCTGACGGCTTATAGACGGTAAGATGGAGGGAGGGAGGTGGGAAAGGTACTCGTTGATGAGATAGGGTAGCGGCGTCTTGTGTTGTATATCAGGTGATGACTGTCTATAAGTGATGTTTAAAGCTGTTTAAGCGACTCTTTAATGATACTCAAGCTTACTGTAATGTCGAAATAAGCTTTAAAGTATTATATTCTAGTACCGAAACAGGATTTAAGGATTTTATATTAGTATAGAAACTGGATTTAAGGATTACATATTGTTGTTGAAACTACTAATGGGGGATTTATGCTTTGGGTGTGAAGGTGTTGTTTACTACCAGGTGTTAACGCAGGTGTTTTAGGTGGTGATTATTGCATGTGTTTCTTTTTTTAACTGATAATCGTGTTTATGAAGACTTTTTATACACAATGGAGGTTATAATTATACAAATCACAGTTTTAGGTAACATTAACCTCACACACTTGACTGACTTTCACCCATAAAGACTCATACAGAATTAACCTTTGACGACTCATATATAAACAAACGCCACTAACATAACACAATTGACTCACAAACTCCAAACCTCCTTCAGCGTTATTCCTCGACAATTTCCACGTAAACATTATGAACATTCTGAGTCACGCTTGGCCCATCTCCGCCTCGAGACACCACACACCGTCTCGAATAACAACACCGAGGAGAAGGTATTGCTGGTGTGTCATGTGTCCCAGTGTAGAATAAATCTTCCTTGATTACCGAGTGATGAGAATATGTGAGAATTCCTGGCTGTTATTTATAAGACACGTTTGCTTAGGTAGCTTGCAGGTGTGGTGGTGGTTTACTTACAATAATGGTAGTGGTGACAGTGGTTGTAGTTATAATAGTGGTGATGATAGTAGTGGTGGTAGTTATAATAGTGGTGGTTTTTGGCAACCTTGTGGCTTTTTTCTCTGTAGTTTTATGTTGTTTGACTGACCCTAAGAGTGAAGCATTTTCTCGCTGCTGCTGTTGTTAGTGTTGTTACTTCACACTAATGTTATTGTTGGTGTTGTTGCTGGTAGTAGTGTCATTACTGTTACAACCTGGTGCTGTGACTGCTCCTGCTAGTTCATTACTACTGTTGCCGTTGCTGTCATTCAACTCAACATCACCTGTAGAATAAAAGCTGAAGACAGTTACACCAAGACACAAGAGACACTCAGTTGTGATAAATGACACACACGCTGTTCACTGTTCCCTCTGGACGCCAGTTGAACAATGATCAAAAACAGAATTCGTTTTCCACATTTTATTGTCACATTTACAATTCCCTCTCTAACACCGATACTTCGAATGTAAAATTTTAATGATATTTCTAAGTGAAATTACTTTATTATTTAAATCCAAAACATGAAGAAACTACAAAGTCTATTAAAATATTACAGGTTGGGGTTAGTTTTAAACGGATGGATGTGATATGGTTGAGTGAGAACGGGTTATGTGTTGTAACAGGTGGCAAAGAAGATATATAACTGGCGGGGTCTTATTGCAGAAGATAAACACTTTATTAGAACACATCTGTTAAACTGTTAAGCTTAAATGACTGACAGTGAATGAATAAACAGACTAAATATTCTCATTATTCCAGTTGTTATGCATTGTAACTGGAAAAAAGTGCTCAACAAAGAGCACATAAAAATCTTTCTAATGCTCGCCGACTCATTGTGTATCCGACATTCTACCTTTTTTTTTTCTTTTCTTTTATAGCCTGTAAGTCATTGAAGGTCGTATTTGCATGGTAACTGTGAACTTGGTAATTGTCAATCTTAAAGCGAGATTCACAGAGTCACATGATTTGCATAACGTGTGTTTTTAGTGTTATGTTTATGCAGTTGATGGCTGTCAGACACATCGAGTCAACGTTGGGTTATTGGGGGCTGTTTAATACGAAGGGCTATGTTGGGTCTTATTGTCACAGTCGTATGTCATGGTCAATTGATGCAACTGTTAGAAGTATCTTATTCAGTAGACAATTTGTTTCTTGTATTTTTTTTATGCGTTCTCCACCTCATCTTGTTTAGTTTTTGTTGTTGTTGTTGTTTCTTTGTTGTTGCTGCTGTTGGTGTTTTGTTCTTGTTGTACTTATTTTCTTTAGTTTTTATTGAGTTATTCTTGTTCACGTTGTTGTTCTTTTTTCTATCTAAAGATACTCCTTGATAATCCGTAATGACTAATAATGATCATTTCCTTGTTAAAAGTGAGTAGCATTAACTCAGAACACAAATATATAAAGAGTCGCCCCAAGCTGTCATCCACTCGGACACTGACAACCTGGCCTCTCCACCTTAACACAGCCCACACTTCGTCAACACCAAGTCCAGATTACTCTAACTTGTTTATGATGAATTTTCCACCTAAAGGAGATGTAAAGACACACCTAACTGGTTGACTTGGGAGTAAACAAAACAAGAACGTCTTAGATAGTATCAAAATCACATGAGATTACCATAACTAGATAGGTTTACCAAGTATTGTGTTGGAGAAGTTTATATCCACTCATATCATCTATATCTCTTGTGATTATTTTACGTTTAGCGAGTTATAACATAAAGACACACAAAACAATTCTTTCCTTGACACACGTACAAAAAAAAATCCCACAGGTTCCATAAACAGTATCTGTATAAAGAAGGCTACTCAAATATCATCAAGCTTCTTAGTGTTCTCTTCCACCTAAAGTAAAAAAAAGAAAAAAAGAAAAACAAGTTGAATAATTTAATATTATGGTTTTGGATCCAGGTGGGTGTGGACCATCTTGTGTCTGTGCCAATCTGTTTTGCGTCCTCTGAGAGGGTGGGGAAGGGTCGATACAGTCAATAGTGCAATTCAATGACTATACAGCTTTCAGGGCACTGCTGCAGGATGCTGTGGGGAATGTCCTCCTAAGAGCCAGACCGTAAACTATACACCGCCTGCTCCATCCTGATTTCTAGTTCAGGTCTGAGTTCTGGTTAAAATTCAGGTTTTCTTAAGCATGGGTTGTAGCTTAAATTCAGGTTCTCTTGATATCAACTCCCGATTTAGGATTAACTGAGGCTCAAGGTTTAATTTAAAGATTAAACTAATTTTTCAATTCTGAACTAACAGTACAAGTTTAATACAACCACAAGGACATTTACAAACACAAGCACAGGTATACACACAAGCACAGGTATACACACACGCACAAGTATACACACAAGAACAGGTATACACGCACAGGAAGGCACACAAGCACATATATACACACACGCACAGGTATACACACAAGCACAGGTATACACACACGCACAGGTATACACACAAGTACAGATATACACACATGCACAGGTATACACACACGCACAGGTATACACACATGCACAGGTATACACAGAAGGACAGGTATACACACAAGCACAGGTATGCACACAAGCACAGGTATACACACAAGTACAGGTATACACAAGCACAGGTATACACACACGCACAGGTATACACACACGCACAGGTATACACACAAGCACAGGTATACACACAAGCACAGGTATACACACAAGCACAGGTATACGCACACGCACAGGAATATACACAAACACAGGTATGCACACACAGGTATACACACAAGCACAGGTATACACACAAGCACAAGTATACATACATGCACAGGTATACACACACACATAGGTATACACAAGCACAGATATACACACAAGCACACGTATACGCACACGCACAGGTATACACACAAGCACAGGTACACACAAGCACAAGTATACGCACAAGCACAGGTATACACACAAGCACAGGTATACACACAAGCACAGGTATACACACACGCACAGGTATACGCACACGCACAGGTATACACACACGCAAAAGTACACACACAGGTACAGGTATACACGCACAGGAAGGCACACAAACACAGATATACACACACGCACAGGTACACGCACAAGCACAGGTATACACACAAGCACAGGTATACACACACGCACAAGTATACATACAAGTACAGGTATACACACACAGGTATACACAAAAGTACATTTATATACACAAGCTCAGGTATGCAGCACATGGACAGATGTGTACAAGCACAGGTGTACAATAATTTCCCTCCAGGTAAAAACATCTCCACTTGACAAGACAATTTAAACTTCCCTAATAATATCAGTTTTTGCTTCTGTGCCCTTAAACAACACTCAGAAATATTGTTTGCTTCATTGAATTTATTAACTAATCAACCTTGGAATTCTGAGTCATTATCATCTGGCCTGAGGTGGTCTACTCTTGAGATGTGATCAGTAGGGCAAAAAAAAAAAAAAAAGATTCCTGGATAATATCTCAAATGTTCTCAAATTAACAATGGTATACTGATAGTGAACAAAATAACAATATCTTTGTACTAAAACTTTACACTAATTAAGGTTAGTGGTTTAGAAAAGTTACCATAATCATCACTGTAGTTATCACCATCAAAATCACTAGCAGTACCACTATCAACACCTTTCAGCGACACCACTAGTGCCATCATCACCACCACTACTAACATTACCGTCACCATCGCAACCACTACCAATAGCATTTAAATCACTATCACTACCACTACCACCACTACTATCACAATTATTACTACTGTCAGAACTATCACACGTACTACAACCACCACCACCATCGCAACTATAACCACCAGCATCCTAACCAATACAACCACCATGACCACCACTACAACCATCATAACCACCACCACCACTACACTACACTACCATAACCACCACCTCCACCATCACTACCACCTCCACCAATATCACAACCTCCACCACCATCACAACCTCCACCACCATCACAACCTCTACCACAACCACCACTACACTCCACCAACACCTTCCACAAATACCAAAAGAGGTTTTTTCCCCCATCTCTCTTAACGACTCGTTCTCAAGTCTAGCCAAGCGAGGCCAGGAGTCACGACATTAGCTATTTTTATCAGTATATTCAGAACATTACATGATCCCAAGAGAAGTGTGTAAAGCCTTTCTTCCACTTACGTCAGTTTTTTTCTGTCCGTGTGCCAAGGTCCTTTTCAAGTGTGTTCCTCGGAGTACAAGATGGAGTGGTTAATTTCTCTCTCTCTCTCTCTCTCTCTCTCTCTCTCTCTCTCTCTCTCTCTCTCTCTCGCACAGTTGGGGACATTTCCGACTAGTACACTCAACGTTGACTTCGTGAGGTGTGAACCCTGGGAGTATCGGAGTGTGAATCTGAAGCCTCTAAGTTACTCTGTGAGACGTGAGGTGCACACAGTAGCCTGGGACCACAATGACATAATTTGACTCATTACCTGGTCCAGCAACGTTTACATAGATTAATTGATGTAGTATTGACGCTTTTCTTTCATCTAACGTGGAATGAATAATACCTGTCCTGCAGTGGACAGTGTAACTTGGATGGTTACATAGTATAAATCTACCACTTTATTTATCCTCAAGCAAAGTGCAAGAAACATTAGTATAGTGCTGGGCTTTATGGAGTGTGGTGTGTTGTGGTGGTGGCGTGATGCCTCGGCTTCTGAAACAAAGTCCATAGTCTGGCCTGCCGCATTTCTGTCCAAATATCACTTACATGGCGGGAGAAGCATCATATCTGATCATTACACATTCATTTACACCTTTAATATAGTATAGTATATTGTTGTAGCACGCACAAATCGCATATAAATACCATTTCTCATCATGCAATGGCACATTTCATCATGGCGCAGGTTTGACTCAAAGCTGACATGAAGAGCATGACTTATGTCCATATACTATAGCAGACAGGATGTAATAATATTTTATTTATTTCAATGACATTTCAACCAAATATAAAGTAACATAATTTATAGATTAAGTATTCCTTACTAAACACAACAGTATGGCGGTGCAACCATGCACAGAGACCCCCCCCCCCTCCTCTCCCCTTCGTCTCCGCACGTCTGGGGAGTCGTAAAAAAAACTGTGACCTGTATTTTTTTTTATGATTCCTAAGACGTACGGAAGTTATCTTTGCCCTACACACTACACACCTATGCATCATGGCGCTCTATCTGGTTCTCGCACAACTCCAACTCGTCTAATAATTGATGAGAGGCGAGAGTTAAAACTATAATCAATCAGGAAATACTTGCAACTGGTAGAACTGCTGCCGACTGATTTATAATTGTCATTCACATTTCAATATTATTTATAATAAATATAATCTGCCAACTTCCTGGGTATGTTTGATCACCCACTGGCCCTCCCTTGTTTGGTTACTCACTGCCTCTCTCTTGTTTGGTCACTCACTGCCTGTCTCTTGCCCGGTCTCTCTTGCCTGGTTACTCACTTCATTTATCTTGTTTGGTCACTCGCTGCTTCTCTCTTGTCAGCAAATAAACATCACAAACGTGAATGAGTTATTCAATTTCTGTTTATTTCTAAGATGAGTTAGTCAGCACTATGAAAACTATCCTGACAAGCCCGGTGCACGTATTGCCATGTTCTTTCCACTAACGCACCTGATAATCAATTCTAGGTCACCGTTGTTATTTATGGCTTTAATAAATTAATGATTGGTTTCTCAAATTTATTTTCTCCGTAGCGTAATATATATATGTATGTGTGTGTGTGTGTGTGTGTGTGTGTGTGTGTGTGTGTGTGTTTATTATTTATTGTACATTCCATCTCTCTCACTATATAATACATGGGTACGTACATGTGTGTGTGTGTGTCGTGTTGCTATACACACTACCACACCTGCCAGCCACCTGTAAACACACATTGTTTGCCCGCTCGCTGCCGTTGCCAACACACAGTACAAACAGGTTCTTTTATTCTTTTCTCACCATTGAAAAATATCGTTTTGTACACCAGAAAATAATAAAACAACATGAATAGTGACAAAATAAATACCTCCCGCCCTGACACACACGAGGTTGGCCTGTTTAAGAGTAATAATTATCATCTATTTAACTCGGTATAGGGATCTGGGAGTTTTTTCTTTTTTTTTTCTTTTTTTACGAGTCAATGGGCAAGGATCTGGGGAAACACCTTGAGAGCGTCACGTACCGCAAATCTACCTTCGGATTTGCCTTTCAGATCCAGTGGTAATGGTAATCTTTGTGTGTTTTAACTGTGGATCAACTTGCAAATCAAATATCATAAATGCGTTCCCTTAATTTAACCTAACCTAACTTATTCTAACCCCAAATAACCTAATCAAACCCAAACTAACCAAACCTATTCCAGCCTAACTTAATCCAATCAAACCTAGGCTTACCAAACCAAACGTAATTTAACCAATTCTAACCTAATCTAACCTATCCTAACCCAACCTAAGTATGTTAAATTTAATGTCAGATCCAATTTATATCAACCACACGTGTCAACATGGCATACAGGCAGCAGTGTTGTGAGTGTGAGCGCATGTGTGTGTTTGGAGATGCACACGCGATCGCCTACACATAAGAAGCACACGTGGTTCTTGTCTCATCAATATCTTAGCTCTTCGCCACTACACACACACACGCACACACACATACTACTACTACTACTACTACTACTACTACTACTACTACTACTACTACTACTTTGCTGTCACTCGGAATCGAGTATGACGATCATCCAGCTATGATACAAAGATGCCAGTTATTAGGGATCTCACCTTCGTTGGTGACCTCTGGGGTAACTCGAGAGGCCGACACGGGATCGGCAGGTCCGTCAACGGATGTTGTACGTGTGGAGGGCTACATCTAGTGCGGGAGGGGCGGCGACAGCGTCTTTCCGGTACTGGCACTTGTCTGCCTCGTTATGTAGTCGGTCTAACTCGAAAGTATTGACACATTCTTTTGTGGTGCTCCTCCAAGCGTATTGGAGTGGAGTAATCGTCTCCCAGCTGAGGGGGTCGATTTAGCATTTTTTTCAGGTTTGTCTTATGATTATCCTTATACCTTTTCCGTTGCCCCCTAGTGTTACATTTAACATTCATTCGGTGACTATAAAATAGCTGCGTTGGCAATCGTACTGTCGTCCATGCGAGTAAAATGGCTAGTCAAACGTAATTATTGATGGAAAGTGGAAGCCTTGATGCTCCTACAGTTGGCGTCAGCGAGAATACTGGCATTTATTCTCTTGTCTTCCCAGCGAACTCGGAGGATGGAATGTAGACTAAGTTGGTGAAAGTGTTCAAGTGCCTAAAGGTGCCTCCTGTATGTGACCCATGTCTCGCTACCATACAATAGGGTGGGGAGGACCACTGCATGCTTTGTAGATTATTTAAACTCCCAACAGCTGAAGACACGGGTACGGAGTTTGCTAAAGACTTGAGATGCGCATCTGATCTGATGTTGAATCTCTTCATCAATATCCGAGGTGGTGGAAAGAGGGGAGCCAAGATACTGCAAGTGAGTAACATTAGAGAGGGTAGTACTGCTAACCTGGATGAATGGTGGAGGTGTGGTTATACAATATGGTTATACAATATGACACACCAGACCAGACTAAGAAATCTGATAACACTTATCACGGATTCTATCACAGTGATCGTTGCAGATGGTTTCAAAGCCAGGGTGCAGAATATTTTTTTAGTGGGAGTACATTCACCTCAAGTCCGAAGTGTGCATACGCATCTATTTAGGTGTTCAGGATCTCCTGTAGGTCGCGTTCAGTGTGAGCGACGAGGGTGAGGTTGCCTGTATACTGAAGTTCAGTGATGGAAGCGGCCGACACCTTTGTTCTTGCTCTTGTTGTGCTGAAAAGTTCCTTCATCCGGTCATGGATGTCCACCCCACCATCTAAATTGGCACTGGTGTGAGTAAGGAAAGCAGCCAAGAAAATGGAAAAGAAGGCCCTGAGGCTCTGTTAGTTTCCATCTGTTTGATGGCAGTAGCTACCTCATCCAGATGAATGATTGCTGAGATGGGTCAGCTTTGGATGCTGGGTAGTCGGGACATCCACATCAGTGTTTCAGTTGAGCAGTGAATGACAATGCTCTTTCCAGCACTGAAGGAGGCCTTCATCGTCTTTGATTATGGAGTTACCGTTGGATGAGCGAAGGGGGGCTGCGCCACGAGTGATTGGCCCATAAAATGTTTTGGTGGAATTGAAAAATTTGCACATCTTGTGTTGATCTACAAATTCTTGTGTTTCACATGCTTTATTTTTAAACCAATCATTCTTTAGATTGCGAAGTTCCTGCTGAGCCACAGCTTTCTTCTTGTGGAAGGTATCAGCTTTGGTCCGAGACTAAGGGTTGTTCTGCCAGTCAGTTAAAGCAGCACGTTTATCATCGATGAGTACATTTATTGCCGGGTCATTTTCATCAAACCAGTACTGGCGTATTCTTTTCGATCTGGTCGAGGATCTCTCTGCAGGTTTTTGTCATGATAGTGTTGAAAATATCCCATTCATCACTGTGATTTGGGTTGTTCGTTGTCGGGTTGTTTATCAGCCCATATTAGAGCTGCTCTCTAAACGCATGTGCTACCGCTGGAGCCTCCAGACGCTTAGTGTTAAAACCTCTAATAGAGGCTTGCGTGGCTCAGACCACTACGACACTGATCAACGACTCGTCAGAGCCAAGCTCTCACTTCACGTCGCCCCAAAACGGTGAAGACACACACACACACACACACACACACACACACTTGTATATTATTTGTAATTCGTAACCCATTCCCCAAATATGTAACTGTATATTTTCAGCCTTCTGGCTGCCAAGCTCTTTCAATAAACCGTTAATTACATTACACATATTACACACACACACACACACACACCTCCTACCCCGTATAAGGGAGAGGAATTGTATTATCAAACTTAAGAGGTCTTTCATTGGTCTTATTCTTCATATTTTATTTACACATATAAATAATAAAACTTATCATTATACAAACATCAGCTTAATTACTTATATATTTTCATCGTCACTTGTCAGATTAATAATGCCTTTGAGTAATAAATTAAAGGAGAATTCTATTTACTTTATCAGTCTTGAGGGTGTACTTAAGTGATATTTAATTACCTCTTCCTCTGCTTATAAGAAATACCAATGGAGATGTGCTTTTACTTAACTGCATTGTACTGATGTTTTAAGTAACTTGTTTTAAAGTATCAAAAGATTGTATCGTATAAATATAATTCACTTATAAAATGTGACCTCAGGGATGAATAAAGTATCATAAGTGACAAGGATACTTAGAATATGCATGTTGAAGTGTCATACAGAATTTGTATATTGATGTGTCAGATGAAATTGACAAGTAAAGGTGTTACTGGGAATTTTCATGTCTTGGTGTCACTTATTCTACTTATAGATTGGTGTCTTAAGTGACATGTTCTTCAATGCTTCATAAAGTGCTTCGTGAAGTACCTCCGCGGTGAACAATTCATCTGAGTAGTGAATGATTAAACGTGATGATGAAGAAGGCGTGAAAAAATAACTTGTATGCTTGTGTACTAGATAATGGTGCTCTCTCTCTCTCTCTCTCGACCATTAATCCACCGTGACAGTTTTCCTCCCCACTAATACACTCAGGAGGAGGAGTGAGGGAGACAATCTACTCGCATTTCAAGAGTAACTTAGTGCATAAAGATGTTATATGTCAGTATGGCTTCAGGGGGATATCACAGACATGCATTTACACGGGAAGTTATTTGTATTAAAAACAGTACAGTAGTGAAGTGTGTTCATGAGATTTCTACTCGAGAGAAATTTGTAAGGAATATAAATGATAAATATTTGTTCTATCTTTTTTTACGAGAAAAGAATTTAGCGGAGAAAATCTCTCATTTTTTTTCTTAGGTGAGTTGATAAATTTTAAGGGGTTTGTTTTTCCGTTTTTAATTTATACTAGAAGTGTTGATAAATTCTAAATAAAAAGTACTTTCTCTGATATATTTACCACACACACACACACAGACGGAAATATTCATTTACATACTCATGTATGCACACAATTTGGTTTAGTCGAATTTACAAATGGATAAATGGATTTTGTGTCTACGTAAATGTAAAGGAAAAGCTCTATTCCAAATTTGAAACCCATCCCCTCACCCTTCACACACACACACACACACACACACACACACACACACGCACATAACAAACAATACTAATCTCGCTTTTCACGAAAGCGCGGCCTCAGCCCATTACAGTTGCATTAAGAGCCGGTCCGAGTTTTATAACCTTTTCGATGTAATCCCCCCCCTCGTCCCCGTCATAACCACTAGTCGTGGAGGGGGAGCTTGGGAGCTCCGAGAACCCAGGAAGCAATGTCTGCGGGTGTCCTGGTATGGCCACCCATGCTGAATTGGTTACTGGTGAGGCTCAGATAAAAAGTTACCAAAAATGTCCTGGACCTCAGTACGGGCCGTCAGCCTCTAAGGCCGCCCTGAGTTGGATGCTTGGGTGTCCGCTGGGGAACGTTGGGGCTGCAGTCTTTGCACCATCAAGGGCAAACTAAGGAAGATGGATCTGCTACAACGGAACCTGTATCTCTTTCAACCGGCAAAGTCGCTTCTGGATCGGCGCCATTTGGCAGTGTTGCTCTTAGAATTTAACTGCCAGCCTTAGATGTTCAGTTCTCCGCGGAGGCAGAAGAGATAATGGAGGCTGGCCATGAAGTTATGAAGAATCCTGCACCAGCGGGACTCCCATTACCACATCAAATGTTGCGGCGTAAGGGGCTACAGCCAAACTAAACACCCGAGGGTATCCGACTGTGGCCCCCGACAACTATTCAGACTCCCTCTCTGAGATCCCATCTGAGGGGTCAAATGGAGACTCTACCTGTGGAGAGGCAGCCTCCTAAACTTGGGTTACTCCTGACCCAGGAAATAGGAGGGACCCGGATACCGAGGGTCCTGACTGACACCTCTACCAAGGAGCATTGCGGACCACACATGACGTAATAGTATTAGCAGCTCTCCTACAGTGGACCTATCGAGGCCTGAGGGCTAACTGGGAGGAGCTACAGCTACTTCATAAAAGCTCCGGGAGATAACAACAGAGATTCGCCCCTGGACGTATACCCAAATGCCATGGAAATGGGGGACAGTCCTAACCAGACTTCGCATTAGCCACTTGAGGCGAACACACAGCCACCTGATGACCCAGGAGCAAAGACTGCCTGGTCCCCTTGACTATACAGTATATTAAACACTTGGTAATCGAGAGTCCTAGTCTGAGGGATCTAAGGAGGCGTCAACTGTCCAGGACTCAGGGAGGGGATGGTTACTACCGCCTATCCTTGGTTCTTGGAGCAGACGTCTTATTTCCAAAGGGTCAGTATTTAATTTTATTGAGAAGGCTGGACTCCTTAATAAAATGAAAGAGTTTTGTAATCTTTTTAGTAAAGCTTTAAACATTAGAAGTGTGTTTAGTATATAATTATATGCTATAATATAAACAAATGTAAACCAAGAGTGAATACACCTTTACATGACCTTTTTTAATGTTACGACGCCTTATAAACCCAATACAATCAATTAATCAATCTTCGGTGTAAGTGGGTAAGATTCGCCCCGGGTGAGACGATCGGACAAGTAGGGGGCAGGCGAGGAGGTAAATCCCAAAAAAGAAAATTCGGATCGCCTGAAGATTCGCACCTCCCCTCTCTCTCTCCCTCCCTCTCCCTTACCTCCCTCTCCCCCAACCCACTCTCTCTCCTTTTCCCAGCCTATTTCTCCTTAGATTAACCTAACCTAACCCCCGAGGTAACGTTAAAGTGGTTAATATGAAGGGAAAATACGCCCAATAAGTTAGGTGGTTGTATCTTCAGGCGATTTGACAATTCTACCGAAAACAAATTCACGAGAAGCTTCTGTACAGTATATCTGTGTGACTGCATATGCTTACATCCCTTTATTCCTGTATATATGTATGTCTGTGTACTTTCATGCCTGAATATCTTTGTACTTGTATGGCTGAACACCTGTATGTCTGTATACTTGTATGCCCGTGTGCTTGTATTGCTGTATACCTGTATATGTCTATATACCTGAACATACCAGTATATCTATATGCCTGTATACTCGTAGTTATTATACTTGTTAACGTAACAGCGAGAATTTACACGATGAGAGACATTTACGTGAGAGATAAACATGTGTCTCTCCTTAGTACCGGTTTATGTATTTCCAATAATATGAATCAGAGAGGTGTGAGAGGTGGAAAAGAGAGAAGGAGTAAGAGAGAGAGACGTTGATAAATAGAGAGAACACACACACACACACACACACATACACACACAGCGTTAATATAAATAATGAATGCTCTTGAACTCTGTTAATATCACTCGTACTACACTGTGCCGGGATTAACGCTCCCCCAGCTCTTGTTAATCCTGCAGCTGAAACTAGATAGTGCAGAGAGAGAGAGAGAGAGAGAGAGAGAGAGAGAGCATAATGGACCAAGATGACCTGGGCACACCTAACTCAGGTCCCATCACTACATACCTGGCTTTGTATTCCCAGCCAGGGTCACACACACACACACACACACACACACACACACACACACACACACACACACACACACACACACACACTCTTGATATGAACGTATAAGTAATAATTACAGCGTCTATAATAGGCTCCTCAATAACTGAACGATAATTATTGCTATAATTGCGCCACACACACACACACAAAAATACTTTAACTGTAGAGATGAACAAATTTTTATCGTCAACATCCACCCCGTCATCATATCATTCCTCACGTCCCATCAAAACGGGAATGGGACAACTGGCCGCCGCCATCTGGCCGCAGCCCAACTGGCCGCGGGAAACTCGCCGCGGCCGACTGGCCGCCGCGGACTGGGGGTAAACTGCAAACGCCTATTTTTGCGCTCTCAAAGGTTAGGTTAGGTTAGGTTAGGTTAGGTTAGGTTAGGTTGTCAACAAAAAGTTCCATATGGCGGCCAGTCGGCCGCGGCGAGTTTCCCGCGGCCAGTTGGGCTGCGGCCAGATGGCGGCGGCCAGTTGTCCTAGACCCCATCAAAACAACAACCAAATATCTGTGCAACCAAAGGTGAGGACTAACATATACTGTTATTACGCCATCCGCTGTTCGGGGTCACACTGATGGCATAACAAAGTGTAATAATGGAAACTAATCACGTAAAGTAACTTCCCGTGTATCGCCCTCTCTACCTATTTATCAAGAACACACACACACACACACACACACACACTACCCTGTCAGCCAGTATTCATAATCTCACCCCAGCGTCGCCTACAGCCTGGTATATATCGAGGCGGCGCTCTGGTCAATACACAATTAACCTCCGCCCTGCGACGCACCTCCACAACAACACACCTTCTTCCTCCTCCTCCTCCTCCTCCTCCTCCTCCTGCTCTTCCCCCCTCAGCCTATATATGGGAGACGTCCTCACCGTGTTGGGGGGAGCCATCCACTTCGGCTACACACCGCCTGTGGCCGACAGTGGTTGTGGCGGTGGTGGTAGTTGTTGTGGTTGTGGTGGTGGTAGTGGTGCAATTTGAAGGTTTTGCGATTTGTATTGACGGATGTTGGTTTTGTTGGTTGTGTTAGTTGATGGTTGTTGTGGTGGTGGTAGTTTATAATTGTGGTGCTGGTTGACGGTTGTGTTGGTGGTAGTTGATGGTTGTGGCGATTGTGGTCGACGGTTATGGTGCTGGTAGTTTACGTGATGGTATAGTGTTACGTAACTGTTGATGGTGATGGTGATGACGGTGGTGGTGGCGAGCAATGATGGTGGTGGTGATTCTGTGGAATTTTGATGGTGGTGATGGTGGTGGTAGCGGCGAGTGATGACAATGGTAGTGATGGTGGTAATGGCGAGTGATGATAGTAGTTTTTGTGGTAGTAATGATTGTGGTTCATGGGTATGATAGAGAACTTCCTGTTATATATAGTAATTAAGATAGGTTAAGGCACTGTACAGTAGGTAGCAGTAGTATGGCTGGTGGTGTTAGAGGTGTTGCTACTCGTGACGTTGGAGTGACACTTGAAGGTGGAGGAGTTATGGGTGGCGGTGGGGAGGGGTCATGGGTGGAAAAAGATCATTAATACGTGTCAGAATGATGAACAACTCACGCTGTTCTTTAGTGAGGTTCTCAGGTTCATACTTAAAGAACCTCGCACCCTGGGTCTCAAGGTATATCTAAATGGTCTATATAAAGACATAATCCTTTACTCTGAGTTTATACAATGAAGACTTATTCATTGTATACAAAAATAAGGAGCCAAATGTGGAAATAAGCGTTGTAATCTGAACAATGATGATGCTATTCACATACAACGACCGCCTCCCCTTCTTCTACCACACTACCACAACACGCCCTACCGTCCCTCCATAGATCCCCCTTAATCTCCCCCCCTTTGCCCCCCCCCCCACTCCCCTAGGGGCGTGGTCCCCTCAGAGATGAAGCAGGTTATGTTAATACTCACTACCTCCTCCTCCTCCTCACCCTCCTCACCCTCCTCACCACCTAACCTCACTCGGGTCATCCAGACGACGTTATCATCCAACGGTCTCGGCCCGCGCCTCCACTGGTTATTCTGGACTCGTTATCCAGAACTGGTTATCCAATACTGGTTATTCAATACCCGGTTATTCAAGAGTTCGTTAATCAATACCCAGTTATCCAAGACCGGTTATCCCAAAGTTACCCCACCATCGGTTATCCAGAACTGGTTATCCAAGATATGATTAATCACGTTTCACTTATCCCATCATCCAATTATCCAGGAGTCAGGTAGTGTATAGAGGACCTTGGCCATCCATTATCCAGCTACACATCACTCAGGCAGTAATGTGAATGATTGCCTTCAGGGATACTGTGTGTGTGTATGTGTGTGTGTGTGTATGTGTGTGTTTGTGTGTGTGTGTGTGTGTGTGTGTATTATTATTATTAGCAGTAGTATTAGTAGTAGTAGTAGTGGTATTTATTATCTCATATATAACTTCACAATATACTGTTCTTTTTTAGTGTAAGAGAAATGAACATGAAAAAGAAGCTACCTGATTTAGAGAATATTTTAATGAGGATTAATGTAAATTACGACTTTGGTAGCAGATTATTATTATGATTATACAAAACAGTAAACAGAGATTTTCATTATTGAAATTAAACGAAGGAATTAACTGAGGGTTTCTAGAGTTAAAGACAGTCATTAACAACGCTATATAAATTGTTTGTGTTAGTGAATTCTGTAGTTTGTTGTTGTTATATTACTGGAAGTTATTGTAAGTTATTAGATTCAGAAATATGGATGATATGATGTTGGTGAACGGTTGTATTTGTTTGTGATGTTGGTGAAGGTGTTTATGTTGGTGAAAAGTTGTTTGTTTGTGATGTTGGATAATAGTTGTATTGGTGATATTGGTGAAGGGTTGTGTTATTGTGAGGATGTTTGGTGAAAAGTTGTGTTTGTGATGTTGGTGGGATGTTTTGTTTGGGAGTGTTCCGATAATTTTGCAACCTGATTTTTTTTTATAGGCGGTGTAAGAGTGTGTTTGTGTTATTGTTGTATGTGTTGTAGTATATATTTGTGAATAAGTTACATATACTTGGACATTCAGAGGGTGTTTGTGAGACACTTGTCATCACTGTGTACCACCCTGACACGCATATAAGTAGGATCATGTTTGTGCGTGTTTGTGAGAGCTGAGTGGCTTTTCAATTTTACTCTGCTCTGGATAACGTGGGTGGTGCAGTGGTAAGTTTAACATGTGTTTGTGAGAATCGTTCCTCGTTTTCTTTCGCTTTCTGGTTAGGTGGACCATGTTTGTGCGGTGGTGGGGTGTTTGTTCAGGTGTGTGGCAGGTAAGCGGGTCGGCAGCCTCCAGGTATTTGCATTAGTCAGCAGTGTCTGTTTGTCTCCGCCCCCTTCAAGTTGGCTAAAGTGACTGACCTTGGTATGTGTGTGTGTGTGTGTGTGTGTGTGTGTGTGTGTGTGTGTGTGTGTGTTTTAGGTGTACAGTAAGTGTGTATTAGTTAAAGCGTGTTGCATATATACCTATTGACTATAAAGACACAATTACACATTACGAAACAAAAAATAAGCAAAAATCATAATAAAAGTGAAGAAAAAAAATCATATCCTCACACTGTCATACGAAAAAAATCCTCATACATAAATCTATACCTGAAAAAACTCGTTCATGTCTCGTTGCTCATCGTTCAACCCATCCCCCATAATGATGTAGACTCGTGGCAATTGCAGTCTATGGCAGTAATTACCCCTTTGTATCAGGAACGCTCGATCATCGCCTGACACAAACCATAGACCAGCCTGGGACCAGCACCGACCCCATGTATACTTCTGTGTCAGGTCAATCACCGTCCTAGCTGTGTTGTGGTGTGTGTAATTTAGGTGTCTGGCTGCTGATGGGGTGATGGGGTGATGGGGTGATGGAGTGATCTGCTGATGAGGTGATGGAGTGTTCTGCTGATGGGGTGATGGAGTGTTCTGCTGGTGGGGTGATGGAGTGTTCTGCTGATGGGGTGATGGAGTGTTCTGCTGGTGGGGTGATGGAGTGTTCTGCTGGTGGGGTGATGGAGTGTTCTGCTGGTGGGGTGGTGGCTGGTGGGGTGATGGAGTGTTCTGCTGATGGGGTGATGGAGTGTTCTGCTGGTGGGGTGATGGAGTGTTCTGCTGGTGGGGTGATGGAGTGTTCTGCTGGTGGGGTGGTGGAATGTTCTGCTGGTGGGGTGATGGAGTGTTCTGCTGATGTGGTGATGGGATGTTCTGGTCATAGTTTTCTGGTAATGGAGTGTTGTGTTGATGGGATAATGATGGGGTGTCCAGTAATGGGGTAATGCGGAATCTCGTTATGAATGTCTGGTGATGATGTGATAGAGTATTTTACGTAATGGAATATCTGACCCATTTAGTAACCAGAAGCCAATCAAAACAACCGAACTATCACAGTTGCTAAGGACGCCACAAATGGGTGGAGCTTTATAGACCTTAGCAACCAACAACCAATCAAATTCTCCGATTCATAAATAGAAGTTGATTAATGAAACACACTCTAACTCCTGTAGACAACAAGAAAAGCGATGAAACACACACACAGATGGTACATAAAACATAAGCTGAGTTATGAAACACTCAAAGAAGAAGAAATCTGACAGAAGTAAACAAGTATTTAACTCACCAGCCATTCTAAATAAGCTCTGAGGTATGCAAAAGTTGCCTGGAGGAGCCAAACACAGCTATAAAGTATACACTGACTCATAAACAAGACATAAATTGAACTACGATGCAGTGAAGCCTTATGTGTGAGTCATGAGAATCGTCTGATGGACCCGCTGAGCTGTATCAAGGGTTCAAGTAAATTCGCTTAGCTCACAGTCGTCTGGGAGTTATGAATTATGTAAACTCTGCTCTTTTGAATAACAAGAATTATCTCCACACACACACACACACACACACACACACACACACACACACACACACACACACACACACATACACACTCTCTCTTCGGAGCCTTGAGCACAGATGTAAGTTATTTAAGACATGTGTAGCTATAAACCCCCAAGAAAGATCTAAATTAAGCTGAGTAAAGTCACTGGGATATTCAACACCGGTTACTTGATAAATCATACGAAAGATTTTTGTAATGAGGCTAATTAATACGAGAGGTCTGAGTTACGCTAATGATTAAACAAACTCAATCTGATTACTGTGTAAACAATATGCACGACGAGCCTAAGTTAAGCTACTTGATAAACAAATAATACGAAGGTTGGTTACTAAATAAGCAGACGGTTTTAAGCGATCTAAGTTAGAGTTCAAAGTAAACAAACAACTCACACACCGTCACCCCGCACTGTAAACAAGGGAGTGGCTGCCATCACGATAGACTGTTAGTGGTGGAGTGGCACTTTCCCGACCCACCTAACTACTGCCAACACCAACAACACCATCACCACCAACACCATCACCACCTGTTGCCTCGCCCTCCTCTACCACCACCACACACACTTACCCTCCCTTCCCTCTCCTAGACACTTCTGCCATCATCTTTGACTCTCTCACTCCAAGATTTCCCTTCCTTGATCCTCTTCTTCCCTCACCAACACCCCCTCCCCCCCTCCAGACCTCTCCTTCCCTCCTCTCCACCACATCCCTCCAACTCACACCAACCCTCCACCACGCCCCCTGTAACTCTCTCCCTCCCTCCACCACACCTCTCTAACCCTCTCTTTTCTTCCTCTCCCCTTGCAACTCTTTCCTCCTCCAGAAACTTTTTCCACTACCTTTTACTCTCCTATTCCGTAATTCCTATCTTCTCCTCCACTTCATCCCTCCCATTGTACCCATTCCTCTCCTCTAAATAGTCCCATACCCACCTGTTTTGTCTCTTCACACGAGCCCATCCCTCTCCTCCCTCTCCCTGTACTCTCCTCCCGCCCAACTCCAGGCTCTTATACGTCTCTCACCTCAGAAAGTTCTTCCTCTCTCCCTCTCCCTTAGACACTTCAACCTCTCCCTTTCCCCTTTCCTCCCTCCCAGGCACTTCTCTTTCCCTCTCTCTCCTCAAGACACTTCTACCTTCTCTCCGTCTCCATTCAGACATTTCTCCCCCTTTCCCTTCTTCACCTCTCCCCTCTCTCCCTTCACACACCTTTTCCTCTCTTCACCTCACACACCTCTCTTCCCCTCTCCCCTCACACACTTCTCCCTCTCTCTCGTCTTATTCCACCTCACCCTTCCCAAACCTTCTTCCCTCACGCTGGCTCTGAAACTGAAGCAAAGTGAGGAGAGGAACGACTACATACATAAATCAGATTGAAATTGAAATGGAAGCAGTTTATATAAGGTTGAATAACATAGAAATAAAGTGAAAAGTAAAAAAATTATTGGTATGGATGAGTGTTTTGAGTGGTGGAGCTCTCGTGGAGGGTTGGTCGCACAGATGTCTGTGGGGTTTGGTTGTGGGAAGGAGAACACCACAGTAATAATGCAGTTCAGTTCTGGGAGTGAGAGTGAATGGTTTACTTACACACACACACACACACACACACACACACACACACACACACACACCACTACTACTGCGACTACTACTTTGCTGCCACTCGGAATCGAGTATGACGATCATCCAGATATGATGCAATGATGAGTCATTAAGTTTGTCACCTAGGTTGGTGAGTTTTGAGGTGGCGAAAGAGGCCGATACGGGACCCGCAGGGTCGTCCACATTCGTTGCACATGTGGAGGGCTGCATCTAGTGCGGGAGGGGCGGTGACAGCGTCTTTCCGTGTGGTGCTCCTCCAAGCCTTATTATGTGGCGTAATCGACTCTCACGTGAAGGGGTCGATTCGGCACTTTTTCAGGTTTGTCTTAAGACTATCCTTATACCTCTTCAATTGTCCCCCAGCGTTACGTTTACTATTCGTTAGGTGGCTGTAAAGTAGCTGCTTTGGTAGTCTACTGTCGTCCATTCGAGTATCATGACCAGTCCAGCGTAGTGTTCATGGATAATGGTAGCATTGATGCTCCTACAGTCGGTGTCAGCAAGAATACACACACACACACACACACACACACACACCTCCTGGAAGCACTCAACGCTATATCATCTACAACAGTAAACTCACAGCAGATGGGGAAGAAGAAGAAAAAAGGAGACAAATTATCGACCCTCCAGATTAATGTCTATCTTTCTCTCACGAATGGTCTCGTACCACCGCTCGCATGGCATCATTACGAGGTCATTAAGGTGGTTTAACGAGCTAAGACAGATAATAAGAGAGTCCAATTTTGTCTGGGTCGTCAGGGTAAGCGGACCAATCGTTTTCATAGTGCTGAAGTCGTTGAGGTAATTGCGTAGTGAGTTACTTTTCATCTTGTATAGTAAGTCTTGTCTCTTGGGTTAAGGGTTCGACTTGGTCTGTGATGACAAGAAGAAGAACCGTCTCAATAATTTGCACATCCCATTACAGTTATATATATCCAGCATCACGTCACCTTCCCGCGGTACACCTTAATATTACTTAATATAACAATCGCTTCAGTTGTATTTTAGGACTAAGTTAGATTTAATATGCTAAAGTTACATTACCCTTAATTAATCTTAATATAATTTATTACTTTAGGTGATTTTTTTTTATAAATAATAATCTAACTAAATGTCATTGGCCGAAACACCTAAAAGGACGACATATTATGGTTGGTAATTTTACTCAATAGATGCCGCTGACTGAAGTATGTAAACTAACATTTGGCAACTACTCAGGATACGATATCTATGTATTCTTGGGCAAGTTTCCCATCTGTATGGAATTTTTGGGCACTGGTGTGATCATACGTGTGTCTTGTGTGGACCAGGGCACTGGATGTTGTGTTTACTCTTGTGAGTGTTAGAACATGATATACATTTAAGAAACTCTCGTGAAATGGTAAGGTTAATGACTAATGCTTGACATGTTTGTGAAGTTTGGCTATGTCGGTAATAGCTAATTAAGGACACTTGCGTGGCGCTTCCAAACAGCTTGTGACGTTTAGGTGAAAATGACAAATTACTGTGAACGAAGTGTTTTTCCTGAAAATGACAGCAACTGTTTTAACATTTACTCAACAAACTTATGTGTTTATTCACTCTCAGTAAGCTAATCTACCACTGTTTTACTGTTCCTCTGAAACCAGACTAATAAGTTAATTACATAGGCAGAATTTTATTAAGCCAAGACTCCCCAGGACGCAGATCTCCATCGTGACCTTCCAAGGGTTGGTGAGTAGGAATGTGTTATATGTATTTAAAGAGAGGCTGTTGACAGACTGCTGCTGTGTACACAAGATCCAGAATAAGCTTTTAGTAATTCCTTTGACGTCATAATGGGAATTTAATAACAAAGGACACCGCAATTATATTGCTTGACGGGGAGGTGCGGCGGTGAAAGTAACTACTGTAGTACCAATATTATAAGTTAATTTTATCGCCACATCTCCCCGTCAAGCTCAGTAGTTCGGTGTCGTCGTTACTCAATTTATTTTTAAACGCTGGTTGTAAACACGACGACCCCCTTCAACGGAAGACGGTGATTAAAATTCCGGGCGTCATTCTCGGGGTTCGTGGAGCACCAAAATAGGCGACGAGACTTATGTTCGCGACTGTACAGTAAGGTACAGAAATGACTATGGAATTACATATGTTCACTCAAGACGGGTAAATAGCCATCTCATTTATTGTCTTTTGTTTGGTGTTTGTAGTAATTTATTTATCATTTGTCGCGTTATATTATTATGAACAGAGGTTTGGGTAATGTTATGTGTAGTGATGATAGTTGAAGTTCAGTACGAGCTTATCTTTACGAGCTACGGCAGCGCTCGTCAACGAACACGAGTTTAAATTCCTGGTTAAAATTGCTGTGTGTATAGATCGATGTTATTGGTTGTTGTTGTTGTTAGTATTATTTGCAGTCGCTATGTTCACTATTTATATCACCCACAATGTTACTTATTTGTTACCAGAGATGTTAAGGTAACCCAACCCAACCCAACCCAACCCAGCCCAGCCCAGCCCAGCCCAACCCAGCCCAGCCCAACCCAGCCCAGCTCCCAACCCAGCCCAACCCAACCCAGCTCCAGCCCAACCCAGCCCAACCCAACCCAACCCAGCCCAACCCAAGCCCCAGCCCAGCCCAACCCAGCCCAGCCCAGCCAACCCAGCCCAGCCCAACCCAACCCAGCCCAGCCCAACCCAACCCAACCCAGCCCAGCCCAGCTCCAACCCAGCCCAGCCCAGCCCAGCCCAGCCCAGCCCAACCCAGTTAAGTGTCACCAGAGAAGTTAATGTAACTATGACTCTAACATCAATTACACGAATTAACAGTAAATAAGGTCGGAAAAAAATGAATATACGTCAGCTTTAGGCAAGAGCTCGTATAGTGAGTACTGAAACATATTTTTATTTAGGGGGAAGCGAATGGGGATTATTGAAATTTAAGAACCCATACCTGTTAAATAGGACCCTTACCTGTTACTTAAAACCCATACCTGTTAATGAGCACCCATACCTGTTAATTACTACCATGATTTTGAGCACCGTTTTTAATATAAAATTATGTATAATAAATATCAGTGTTAGGTACAGGAGGGAGGGACGATATACCTGTTGTTGCTGGGGTCGTTCTTGAAATTCAATAACAATAACATAGGAGGATGACGTCAAACTGAACTGAGATCTTAAGATGCCCAGAAGACGACCAAGTTAATGGTGATGGATCTTGTGTGTTTACGGAAGTTGTTATCGTCCACAAATTATTTTTTTTCCCAACGATGGTTATCATTTGAGTGTTCTTATAAGGCGTAATATTTGTTGTTCAAAATGTTAAAACAAAAATGAACATAAAAGCTTATTAATGAAGCCTTTAGCGTACACACTTGACAGGTAAGACGACCGAACATAAATTATTAAACACGACATTGGCACTAACTTCCCCACATGACAGCTAGACAGGAAAATACCCACCATCGTCTACACTTACGGATCATTCACCAACAGAGTGAATGACGTTTTCTAATTCCCGGCGAGAAATAAAATCGCACGAGGTGGCAAGGAGCTGAGTGAGCCGCCCGGACACTGGCAATCTGGTGCTGAGCAGATTGCACCTCCCACCTTGTAATTTAATGCTTGGGAAGATTGATGGCGGAGGTGTGCGCGTTTTTGATTTCATGATACCACGTGCGCCGAGTTTATTTATGGGGGGTTTCCGAAAGGGATGGGGAGGAGGAGGAGGAGGGGGTGTGTGTGTGAGGAGATGTTGTGGTAGGCAGGAGGGGAAGGTTGTGGGGGGCAGGAAGAGGGGGTATGTGTGTGTGGTGAGGGAGATGGGGTGTGGTAGGCAGGAGGGGGAAGTGTGGTGGGGGCAGGAGGGAGGTGTGTGTGTGTGTGTGGTGAGGGAGATGTTGTGGTAGGCAGGAGGGGGGAAGTGGTGGTGGGGGCAGGAGGAGGTGTGTGTGTGTGGTGAGGAGATGTTGTGGTAGGCAGGAGGAGTGTGGGGGGTCTGCAGGAGGAGGAGGCATGTGTGTGTGGTGAGATGTTGTGGTCGGCAGGAGGGGAAGTGTGGGGGGGCAGGAGGAGGGTGTGTGTGTGTGGGAGGAGATGTTGTGGTAGGCAGGAGGGGGGAAGTGTGGAGGGGCAGGAGGAGGAAGTGTGGTGGGGGCAGAAGGAGGGTGTGTGTGTGTGGTGAGGGGAGATGTTGTGGTAGGCAGGAGGGGAAGTGTGAGGGGGCAGAAGGAGGGGGGGTGTGTGTGGTGAGGAGATGTTGTGGTTTGGCAGGAGGGGGAAGTGTGGGGGCAGGAGGAGGAAGTGTGGTGGGGGGGCAGAAGGAGGGTGTGTGTGTGTGGTGAGGAGATGTTGTGGTCGGCAGGGGGAGGTATTGTGGGGGGACAGGAGGAGTGTGTGTGTGTGTGGTGAAGAGATGTTGTGGTCGGCAGGAGGGGAAGTGTGGGGGGGGCAGGAGGGTGTGTGTGTGAGTGGTGAGATGTTGTTGTAGGAAGGGGAGGAAGAACTGTGGGGGGGGTAGGAGGGAGGGGGTATGTGTGTGGTGAGGAGATGTTGTGGTAGGCAGGAGGGGGAAATGTGGGGGGGGCAGGATTTATTTACTTTTATTTTGCCACTTTCAGTGGCTAGTTTATTGTGCACCCCATACTCATCCTGTGAGAGGTAGAGCAAAAGGATTACAGCAGAGTTCACAAAGGGTCAGTATAACTTACCCCAGTGGACAGGATATTATGGCATTGAATGTTACACAGTATTTCAAATAAATTCGTTGTTTAGTTCTGTACATAAAGGGTAACTTATTCGCATCTGCGTGAGTACATGAGTGTGAGGCAGTATGTCTGGCAGCACACTTTGTTGTTCACATGGTGTGTTTGGTTCTATACATGGGAACTAATATAGCTACTAAGTGCAAAAAAAAGTGGATACAATCTTAATATGTCGGCTATCTTGCCATTATAGATGAAGTGTTGTGCCATTTCACACACTGTGTGCTTGGACCTGTCCCTAAAAGGTTCTATCTTTACACAATCAAGGCCATAGTGTTCAAGTTTGTGGCCATATGTCTGGCCATACACTTTACATTTAGTTTTGTTCACATCTGCTTGAGGAATATACTGCCAGAGGTACTTATACCCTAACCTTAGTTTTGCGGTTACAACATCTTGTAATCTAGTGATCTTGTAACTTGCTCCATATACACGTTTCACTTGATACATCTCATCATGGTAGACAATGGATCGACAAGTGCCTGTTTGCACTTGTCCTCTTGCATCAAATTCATCAATAAGTCCCTTCCTAATTACAGTTTTAAGGGTTCTTTTTCACAGACCCAGATTTTATTCAAAATTGTCTTTGTTAGACGCGAGTTTGGCGAGGGCATCAACTCTGTCATGTTCTCTGAGGCCTTTGTGAGAGGGGATCCATAACCGTTTGACCCTGACACCCCGGTCAACAAGGTACGCATTTTTGTGTCTGGCTTCAGAGACAAACGCGTGACAACTTGAATTGAGGGTGTCAAGTGCAAGTAGTGAGGATAGAGAATCAGTGATGATGAGACTGTCAGTGACAGTGGTTTCAATTAATTTGATAGCTGTAAGTATGGCAACTAATTCAGTTTGTAAAGTGGATGCCCAGTTGTTAATTCTAACTCATTTTTCAATTGCATTACCGTTAGGTTGAGTCACAGATATGGCACTTCCAACTCTCCCACAGGCGGTGTTAAGAGATCCACCAGATGGTCTGTGTGATATTATCGTCAGTCTGTAGTGTGTGTTTGTGTTCATATTAAGTACTTTACTGCTCATGGCACATCCTAGGATAATTCTGAAAGCTTTATTTTGCATTTTTTCGAGCTTGTCAATGTCTTTCCCGTCACGAAGGACCAGGGCTGGTGCGTGGTAATCTATCAGAGATCTTATATAGCCTAGGTACATCGTTTTAACAATTTTAATATTAACACCATAATGTGGGCTGTACCCCGCTACACTTCTAAGAGGGTTTAGTCTGTCAGTACATTGGTTAGTCTGTCAGTACATTGGTGGGTTAGCTGTTGTATGGCAGGTAAGGTACAAGGGGCGGAGACACCAAGATATTTAAAGGAAGAAACATAGTCAATAGTGTTGTTACCTATCTTCAACTTGGGGGGGGGGGGGCGCGTTTGGGGTTAACAGCTTGTTTGTTGAACACCTTTAGTTTTCTCAGTGGAGATAATAAGACCGAGGTTCTCACAGGCTGCATGTACACTCACGCGCCATAGTTTCGATGCACCCTCTACCCCTACTCCTGGCTCAAGGGAAGTCGTAGTCAGTGCTGCAAACCGAACGGTCCCTCTTGTATAGTGATGGTAAATAAAGTGTTGTGAGTCACTAAAAAACCTGTATCGTGCATATATTCTCTCAAATATTACATCATGAACTGCTATTCGTACAATCCAGCGAAATTTCGAGCTACCACATTGCACCACTGAACGATGGGTGGGGGGAAGTGAGAGTGGGGGGGGGACGTTCGGTATGAAGCCAAGGCAACGACTTCCATCGAGTCAGGAGTAGGGGTAGAGGGTGCATCGAGACTATGGCGCGGGAGTGTACATGGTTCAATAATGCATTCACAAGAACATTGAACACAGTAGGACTGAGTACTCCACTTAGAGGAGTGCCAAGTCGCATATCTTTAACTTCACTTTTGTAACACTGAAACAGTGCAGCAGCCTTTCTGTTAGTGAGGTAACCAATTATCTAGTGTAACAGACGACCTCCTATATCGATTTTGGCTAATTCGTACAATGCAATTTGACTAATGACTATATCAAATGCAGATTTTAGGTCAAGAAATGTGGTGTATCTGTGCCTTTCATCACCATGCACAGTTAGGAATGTGGTGATGCAAATATGTACACCTTTACCATGGGTGAAGCCATTTATGTTAGGAGACATGTGTTCTCTGATTCTCTATAAGAGTCTGCCAAGAACCATCCTCTCAAAGGTTTTACACAGGCAGTTGGTTAGTGATGTGGGACGAAAGGCATCAGGCTGTCCTGATTTCGGTATTGGTACAACAATACAGTACTGCTGGTCCATGATGTGGGTAGTTGGCCCATGGCATGACTCATATTGTACAATGCCAATAATTAATGGATTGCTCGGCACACGCCTTAGTAGTCTAACGATGTTGTAGGTGACTCTCTCCTCTCCAGGGGCAGTAGATCTACCTCTGGCGAGGGCGGCGTCAAGCTCCCACTCAGTATATGGAACATTAGACTCATCATGCTGTTTGACCAGCATAAAGTTAATGAGATTACTTCTCTCAACAGAATTCGCATCAAGGAGTCCCCGAGTCTTAGCTGGTAACATGTCATAGCTAGACACATGAACCCACTTTGTTATTAGCTCATTCGACTTTTGCAGAGGGTTTGGATTGGAGACGTGTCTACTGTTTTTACCTATGATTGTGTTTGTCTTTCTAGGCTCTGCTGAGGGGAGTGTGTTGGTTCAGGCTGTTGACATATGTTTCCCATGCATTTTGTCTGAGTTCGTTTACACGTTCCCTGGCAGCAGCAGGGGAGGCTTGATACAATTGTAACATTTGAGGTGTTATAATTTGTTTGTAACTCTTACCCACCCTCCTGACTATAGCCCTGAGTTTGTTTTCAGTTTGGGGTCATCAGAGCACTGCTGTTGCCTGTTCCCATGATGCTGACCACGTTTTCTCCTTTTATTTTATTTTTTTTTGTGGAGGCATTGTTGGTGAAGTATGTATAAGTCCTATCTATCAGATCATCATGGAGAATTTGGTAGATGTCCGGCTTGTAATCCTTGTACCAGTCATGGATGAAGTCTATGAACTGGCTTTCATGTTCCTGCTTGACTGTGAGTACATCTGTTGAGTTTGCCGCCAGTGGGGGTGGCATTGGCTACCTGTACTCTAGCTTGGATTAGGTTGTGATCAGACATAAGATCAGTGACAACATCAGAACTATGAGTTGTGTATGATAGATTAAAGCCAATGCACTTGTCTATTGTAGAGCCCCGCCATAGATGTGTGTTGGTTCATTATTACCTATAATTTGAGCATCTTAGCTGATCGAGGAAGCATAGGCACGTTGAGTGTGAAGTTGCCCCGGTTGATAGTGATCCCATGGTACTGAAAGTTGGTAGTCTTTTTGGATACAAGAGGTACATGCGGGAGTGACTTCTTAACATACATCAAACATGTGTGACTAGAACTAGGATCATAATACACATAATTGGGCAGACTGGGTGGGGGCTTACCATTAGGTGTGAGACACTCCTGCAGAGACACACTATCGATGTCCTCAGTCACAACTTTGTGGTGTAGATCAGAGCATCGCTTTTTGAGGGATGAGATGTTCCAACTCATCACCTTCACCGCTCTGTATCTTTGTCTGGTATTAACACTGGCTGATATGTACTATATTTGGAGGGAAACAGAAGGTACCATATGATAATATTTTTTGCCATGCTGCCTGTCCCTTCGGCAGGCTGTTTAATGCTTTTGAAGCATTTCTGGAACATGTACTGCTCGCCAGTTGTTGTATTTCAGTGGCAGACAACACCAAGCTTTGGTTACACTCGACATTACCACCATTTTCTGCTTGTGGGGGGGGAGGGGCAGGGGGGGTGCTGGAGGAGTGTGTGTGTGTGTGTGTGTGTAATAATAATAATAATAATAATAATAATAATAATAATAATAATAATAATAATAATAATAATAATAATAATAATAATTAACGGTTTATTGAAAAAATTCTGCAGCCCGAAGGCTGAAAGTAGACACTTGACAAAAATGACTTACTACATACAAGGACATAGGGTGGGTGGGTCGTTTAACAAAAGCTTTCATTACTGAAAGAAGAAGGAACATGATTGAACATACAAATTATTATAGTTTACAGCTGATGGCCCGGGCCTGGGCTGGTCATGGAGACACCAGGTGGTGAGGTGTTCACGTGTGTGTGTGTGTGGTGAGCAGTAGGAGAAGGTGTGGTGGTATGGTGAGCAGTAGGTGTGGTGGCGTGGTCAGGTGAGCAGTAGGAGAAGGCGTGGTGGTATGGTGAGCAGTAAAAGAAGGTGTGGTGGTGAGTGGTGAGCAGTAGGAGAAGGTGTGGTGGTGTGGTGAGCAGTAGAAGAAGGTGTCGGAGGAGGAGGGGAAGGTGTGGTTGTGTGGTGAGCAGTAGGAGGAGATGTAGTGGTGTGGTGGGAAAAAGGAATAAAAGGAAATGTTACAGGCAGAAGGAAGAGGTGTGGTGGGGAGGAGGAGGAGGAGGAGGAGGAGGAGGAGGAGGAGGGTGAGGTGAATATACTATATATATAACTATTGTGTAAACGTGACACAATGTTCATACTCCCTGTGTTATTGTATTAAAAGGACCTCCGCTCTATATACTTTTTTCATTTTTGTATCAATATTTACGTCCTGTTAGTTACACTACACAAAATATCAACCTTTTTTTTCAGTGTGTTTCATGAATATAAATAACTAAAAATTCCATTACATAACCCGCTCTCATATTTTCATAGGTACAAGTTAAGTTAATTTTGGCTCACGCCCCTATCCCCCATCCCCCACCCCCCACCTCCCCAAAAAAGCACTCGTAAGCAGCCATCAGAGTCTGGGTAATGTCACCAGGTCTTCCATTACGTAATGTTGTAAAGGTTATGCAGTTGTAAGCGTGAGAAAACAGGGGTCAGCGTGGGAGAATACGTGAATATCAATTGATGTGGGTCTGAATGAATGATGTCATGATGGGATAAACGATTTTTACCCTCCATCTCTTAACACAGGAAGAACATTGTGAAGATTTTTGACAATTTGAGCTCAACGGGATAATATGTGGTCGGGGCCGGATCCTTTTGTTGACTGGTAGTTAGGAGGTCCTTTGTTAAACAGCAATTAAGAGGCAGAGGAGTGGTAAGCCGTCTCGCCCAACCCATGGTCAAAATGCCCTACCCTCCACACCGTCGCCAACAATAGGTGGAGCCCCTGGGCACGTCTGGGTATGGGACTACCTGCTGGGTTATCATCACACAGAAAACGGAACTACTGGCCAGTTATAGGAAAAAATACTTAGTAAAGAAACAGTGGTATTAGAGTGTGAGCGAATGATGTGACCCAAAAGTTGCCCTTGAAGATAACTATAACAATATCAAAGTTGTAAAAATTGGCTTGCCTAAACCTTCCTGTTAAGTGGTCTCAGGTGTGTGACATTTCCACACTACAATTTTATGTTCCTAAATGTAGCTACTAACATTACTACACAGTTTACATATTTTAAAATCAACTTTGAGAGAGCTCATAAATATTTCATTAGGTTTACGTCGTGTGTAATTTTTATGGAATTAGACATTTGTCAACCTGAGTGTTGGGTCGGGGAACACGGTGGTGGGGCGTCAGTAATTACTCGCCTGTCAGGGTACGAGTAAGTGGGGTGTACACCATTATTTTTCGGGAGTTTATTATTGTTAACGTGTAATATACATTGTGTAATTTAAGTAAAAATTAAAGTTTAAAGTTATTGAAATAAGACATTTACTTGTAACTCACCAACGTCACCCACCAGTGTTAGATTTTGGTGTTTACCTTAATAGATCCCTAATTAAATCTATGCTCTGATGTCCTCCACGTGTTTACCTGTTATAACAAACGTACCAACAGCAACATAGAAAAAAATATGGGACTAGAGTTGAACTTTAAGAATATTATAATGCAGTAATACATTATTAATTCACCACATGACTAAGAAATCGTAAGAGTAGAAAGATGCCCTTAGATTCTCAAGAGTGTTCAAGTGTTCCCGCACTTACTACAAAGTTGCTAAGCTTGTTCCACTCGTCCACCACCCTATTTGTGAAGCCAGTTCCTTCCTATCTCCCTCCTAAACCTAAACTTATCCAACTTAAATCCGTTGCTCCGAGTCCTATCCTGCTCGGATATTATAAGAACTTTATCTATATCCCCTTTATTGATTCCTTTCACCCACTTAAATACTTCTATCATATCTCCCCGCACTCTTCGTCTTTCTAGGGAATGCAAGTTTACTTTCTTTAACTTATCCTGATATGGTAGGTTTCTAAGTCCCGGAATCATTTTCGTCATTCTTCGCTGCACCGACCCCAGTGAATTGATATCCATTCTATAATAAGGGCACCAGAACTGAACCGCATAATCGAGGTGCGGCCTGACTAGCGCAAAATATAGTTGCAATAAGACCTCTGCACTCTTATTACTTACACTTCTAGATATAAAATCCAATATTCTGTTTGCCGTCGAATATGACATCAGAATTCCACTAAACTCTACTTTAACTAAAAATTAAGAATCAGATTAACGTAAAAAAATTATTGATGAATTCAGATGTAGACGGTACTACATTAGACAGAATTTTTATTCAACTCCAGTAATTAGCGGAGGAGGGCAATTGGTTGCAGCTGAGCGGAAATACTGAATTATTAACCCCTATTTACTACTGTCATCTGTATGCACACGTGTTGCTTCAGTAGACTGTTAGTATGCGGCGAGTGTGGGAATACTGGGAGGACTAATGTAGATAGCATATATATATATATATATAGGCGAAACGACGTGAACAGAAATGGTAGCTACTGTATTATGTGTGGGACGGAAGCATCACATACATATTCAAAACAATTAAATCAGATATAACAGAGAAGGTATATTACAGGTATACATAGAATGACTTACGCGAGGTAGCATCATCATATTTTAATGACTTGTCTTTTGTGATTTTTTTTTCACTTACAATTTCCTCAACCTAAAGATAATGCCTTTACTTAGATAAGAGTATTAATATATGCAAATAACTACACTCTTATATCACTTACAGTATTTTGGCTTGAGTTATTTCGTACATAAATATTATGTTACGTAGGAAGTGTTCTTGATGTGAGCTTAATGTCATATAAGCGCTGGGGCATTATATATTCGTACCAAGGAGAGGCAATCAGTGTTCTTTGTGGGGGTGGGAAAGAAAGGAGAGAGAGAGAGAGAGAGAGAGAGAGAGAGAGAGAGAGAGAGAGAGAACGTGCGGTGGTTTATATATCAGTGAACGAGACAAACAGACGACACAGCTGCTCCATGATCAGAGTATGATAGACAGCTGCTCGCAACAACCCGGCGAACCATCAACTGTGACGAATGATGAGTTGATGAACCTCTCCAGCACCACGCCAATCCCCACTCCCATAATCATGCCCACACCTCACGCCCATACTCACGCCCACGCCCCTTGCACCACGCCTTCTTTCGGGATTAACGGAGGAATTTGTACTTTTTTTTCTTAATTATGTACAGTCACCCAAAAAAAGTCCTGTCGCGAACCATGAACCCCGAGATTCAGACTCTTGAATCCGAAGCATTTATGGACAGAATAATGTATCAGTGTCTACTGCTTCGGGTTCACGAGTCTGAATCTCGGGGTTCGTGGTTCGCGACAGGACTTTTTTTGGGTGACTGTACGAGTTGTAACAGGTGATGGTGGATGACGAAGGAGTAGTTCTTGTAGGTGATGGTGGATGACGAATGAATAGTTGTAGCAGGTGATGGTGGATGACGAAGGAATAGTTGTTGCAGGTGATGGTGGACGACGAAGGAGTAGTTCTTGTAGGTGATGGTGGATGACGAAGGAATAGTTGTAGCAGGTGATGGTGGATGACGAAGGAGTAGTTGTAGCAGGTGATGGTGGACGACGAAGGAATAGTTGTAGCAAGTGATGGTGGATGACGAAGGAGTAGTTGTTGCTGATGTAGGTGATGGTGGATGACGAAGGAATAGTTTAGCAGGTGATGGTGGATGACGAAGAAGAGTGGATTGTAACCGGTGATGGTGGATGACGAAGGAGTAGTTGTAGCAGGTGGTGGATGACGAAGGAGTGGAGTTGTAGCAGGTGATGGTGGATGTCGAAGGAATAGTTCTTGTAGGTGATGGTGGATGACGAATGAGTAGATCTCGTAGGTGATGGTGGATGACGAATGAGTAGATCTCGTAGGTGATGGTGGATGACGAAGGCATAGTTGTAGCAGGTGATGGTGGATGACGAAGGAGTAGTTCTTGTAGGTGATGGTGGATGACGAAGGCATAGTTGTAGCAGGTGATGGTGGATGACGAAGGAATAGTTGTGGTAGGTGGTGGTGGATGACGAAGGAATAGTTGTAGCAAGTGGTGGTGGATGACGAAGGAAATATTTGCAGCAGGTGGTGGTGGATGACGAAAGTAAAAATAAAATGTGGCTTGAAACTATATTGACAACGGAAGATTCTTTTCACGAACCATTACAAGAAATAACAAATGATAATAGTCATAGAAAAAAAAACTAGGAACCAGAGAAATGAGAAGGAATATTTACAAGTGGATTCGGTTTTACGTTATTTCATTAATTATATATCTCTGGAGGTGTGAGGAGAGAGAGTGTTTGGAATTTCTAATACGAAAATAAATAATTAAAAGATAGATAACTGACACAAAGAAAGAAATTAAAAAATACACGATATTTTTTTTTTTCTCCTTTTGGTTTTTATTCCCCTACGGTTTTACCCCAGTTACTATCCATCTCCATTAAGTCTGTCTGTTTGTCTGTATGTATATTCTCAACGTCTCGGAACCTCTCATTACACAGAAGCTGCTCTTTTCATCATACTTGGAAGATGTTGAAGGGAAAAATACTACGAAAATAAACATTAGTGGTTTTAGGATTAGATCACACTTTCCGTAACCTCTCATTATACACAAACCACTGGGGATTTTTTTTTTTTTATTAATCTTGGTAAAAGTTTAGAGGATAATAAGACAATACTGATTTTAAATGACTGTGGGATCAGATAAAAATTGGCCGACATCCAGACACCATATCCAGACCTGCGTTGTTATGCTGTTTGGGTTATTAGTATGCAATCTTACATTTTTCCAGTCGATTATAACATCTATTGTATAAGGATATAAAAAAAAGTTTGAGAATGCAGAAACTTCTTCTAATAACGTCTTTAGAAAATTGGAGAGAGATGAGTAAAAGTTTTAAGCTGGATATTAACTAAAAAAAATGGTGGACTTGTTTTGATGGTGGTGGTGGTGGAGAGCGGGAAGGAGCCACCAAGATCCTGATAGCCGTATTAAGATGGACGGTATAATGAAGGAAAAAGTACTATCCACAAACCTCTGAGATCATAATCATAAGCTTCTCTTGTGTACGGTATAGCCAATAACAAAATTACAATAGATCGAGCGAGCGTTATAATTGGAGCTTAGGATATGTATAGAGGGGCTCTGTGATTGGATGTAAGTTTACTTCTTGTCTCCTGAATGCCGCATAACCAATAACATCTTAGAATATGTAAAGAGCGCCTTCTAATTGGAAGGCCAAAGTTTTTGCTTCTTGCTGTGCCCTTTTGTTGTCTAGTCTAAGTGAGGCGCAACCAATAACACCACAATTTATAAAGAGAGTATTTTGATTGGACGAGTAAATTGTTTATTGTTTATTAGTCGTTGTTAGTTGTTGCTTCGTGCAGTTATGACTGGAAGGATTTTGTTATTTTTGCAGTATCCATTTTTATTATGCGCGTTTATTGTTAACTGTGGACTTATTTACACTTATGCACTCCTCTTAATCTTCCCTTCTTCTTTTCCTCCTCTTCCTCCTCCTCCTCCTATTCATCCTCCTCCTCCCCTTCCTCCATCTCCGCCTTCTTATCTTCATCTCCTCCTGTTCTTCCCCGTTCTCCTCTTCTCCTCCCCCCCCTCCTTCATCTTGTTGTCTTACCCCACTTCTCTCCAATCATTATCTCACCCTCCTTGTGGTCAATGTTGAATCAGTACTGGTGAGTCAGTGATGATGGGTCATTAGTGGTGAGTCAGTAGGGGTGAGTCAGTGATGTTGGTTAGTACTGGTGAGTCAGTGATGATGGGTCAGTAGTATTGAGTCAGTCATGTTAGGTCAGTAGTGGTAAGTCAGTAGTGACGAGTGAGTGATGTTTGGTCAGTAGTGGTGAGTCAGTAGAGGTGAGTCAGTGATGTTGGGTCAGTAGTGGTGAGTCAGTTGGGGTGAGTTAGTGATGATGGGTCAGTAGTGGTGAATCAATAATTTTGGGTCAGTGTTGGTGAGTCAATAGTGGTGAGCAGTGATATTGGATCAGTAGTGGTGAGTCAGTAGTGGTGAGTCACTTATGCTGGGTCAATTGTGGTGAGTAAGTGATGTTGAGTCAGTATTGGCGAGTCAATAGAAATGAGTGAGTGATGTTGGGTCAGTAGTGGTGAGTCAGTAGTGATGAGTGAGTGATGTTGGGTCAGTAGTGGTGAGTCAGTGTTGATGAGACAGTAGTGGAGAGCCATGGGTGGTGGATCAGGGCTGGTGAGTCAATAATGGTGATGCAGTGACGCTGAGTCCGTTGTGGTGAGTTAGTGATGGTAAGTCAGTAGTGGTGAGTCACAAAGGGTGAATCATTAGTGGTGAGTCAGTGATGGTGAGTCATCAGTGGTAAGTCATTGCTAGTGTGTCAGTAATGGTGAGTCAATAGCGGTGAGTCAAAAGTGGTGAGTAAATGGTGGTGAATCAGTGATGGTAAGTCAGGGAGTAATGGTGTGTTTTTGAGTCATTACCCACGGTTATGAGTTTTTCTTCTCCATGATCGATCAGTGAGAGGAAATTTGTACTTAACACACACACACACACACACTTGTAAGCATGTTGGCCTGATGAGGGACTCCACCGCAGATTTTTCGTTTGGGGTTTACTCCCGTAGCCTTATACCTATCACAGTTAATCCGCAAGGCAGTTGGGAGGTGGTTGGCAGGTGCCAGGGCGTGTCCACATTCTGGTGGGCCTAGCGCTGTATCTCTGAAGTCCACTACTGCTCCAAGATCCCCTGCTGGTCTAGCCTGGGGCTGGGAGGCACCCAGTTTCCATGTCTTGCCACGGAGAGGGACAGCAAGAGTCTTGATGGGCTGTGTACTGGCAGGGAATGTCTTAAGCAAAGCTACAGCAGTAACTGAAAGCGAGGGGAAACAAACACTGCTTGCACACTAACATAATGCTGCCTCACTATACGTGTCACACCACTCTGGAGAGGAAAAACACACACACACAAGACGTGTGTCACACGTACGTAAATTGTTCTTAAAATAGCATCGTATCCACAGTAGCGTCTGAATATGCCTCAGGGAATTCTCACATTTAAAGGAATCACCCTGTATCCCATTTTAGGCAATTCTCTCATTTTAAGGAATAACATAATTTTAAAGGAAATTATCACATTTAAGCAATTATGAATTTATGGGAATTATCACAATTTAAGGAATTATACAACGGAGAAAGTAATCATATGAGACGGCGGGCCTTACGAGCTACAGCAAGGGAACATGTACAGTATATTAAAATTAGCATCATCGACCGACAGCAGGAGGTGGTGGGTGTGTGTGTGTTTTTTTTTTCACCCCTCAAGAGATGTCGCTGTCAAGGGGGGAAAGTGGCGGGAGGGGAGGTGAGGGAGGAGGAAGAGACGTGGTGGGGAAGGGAGGTAAGGGAGTGGAAGGGGAAAGACGTGGGGGGAATGGAGGGATAGGGATAGGACCTGTTTATAGGGATAGAGGCGAAGATGGGAACCATACATACATACATACTGTACATACATGCATACACATACATACATACATACATACACATACATACATACACACACATACATACACACACATACATACACACACATACATACATACATACATACATACATACATACATACATACATACATACATACATACATAATAATGGTTGCCCCTTGTTTAACGAGGATGGCCGGCCACCTAGGCGTGAATTTGTTTAAGGTGTATAAGCTGCCGTCAACACAACAACCACACCCTGAGTTAGCGAGCTGCATGACCCAGTGTCAAGGAATAGTCCGAGCAGACCGGACAACTCGCCAACTGCACTGGCTCATCATTACCCCGAAACACGATCCGCAAATCGATTAACATCCAGGTTCCCAATTATAGACATGCATGCACACAGTTTATTCTTCCCCCCAAAAAATTATTATTATTATTATTATTATTATTATTATTATTATTATTATTATTATTATTATTATTATTATTATTACTGTTTTTTCTGTTATTATTATGACATTGACATAGCAACAAACACACATAAGCACGGAAATTCCAGCGACTTAGTTAATGAACAGGAGACATAATAGCGACACTTGTCTCACCTGTGAACAAACAAGGTAAACACCACCTTAATTGGGACACAGGTGGGACTTATTAGGTGATAATGAGATGAGGCCCCAGCGGCAGCAGCGGCAGGAGGAGGAGGACTTTCTCCAAGTCATTGTGCTCACAGCGGCTCCAGTGTACTGTAAACACGGGCTATGTCGGTGGAGGTGTTCACTGCATCCTAGATAAAGGTGTGACCTCTTCCTTCAGTCTGGCGTAACGGTCTGGAAATACCCCGGTCTGAGACTGGTCTAAGCCGGAGATGGTCTTACTTAACTCCTACTCGCCGCTACACTGTCAGCATTGTAAATTGTGACGGATTGATGTATATTAAGCGTTAAGTTGTTTGTATAGTGGATTACTTCAGGGGATTTATATATATTTAATCTGTTTTTTGTGTTTGTAGGGCACTTAGAGATATAGAGTATCTACAAGAAGACTGGGTTTAGGTTTTTTTCAACGCGTGTCTTTTTGATAGTGTGTTTACTGTATTTGTTTTCTTATTTAATTATATTCTCCTCTTACGTAACCCATTCCCCCTACCCTTCTTCACCTTACCCGTCCTCCATACCCATCACCCTTCCCATCCTCCATACCCATCACCCTTCCCATCCTCCATACCCATCACCCTTCCCATCCTCCATACCCATCACCCTTCCCATCCTCCATACCCATCACCCTTCCCATCCTCCATACCCATCACCCTTCCCATCCTCCATACCCATCACCCTTCCCATCCTCCATACCCCCATCACCGTTCCCATCCTCCCTACCCATCACCCTACCCATCCTCCCCACCCATCCACCCTACCCATCCTCCCCACCCCTATCACCCTTCCCATCCTCCCCACCCATCCACCCTACCCATCCTCCCCACCCATCCACCCCTACCTTTCTCCCTTACCCTCGTCCCTACCCCCTCCTTTCCCATCCTTCCTACCCGTCGTCCCTACCTTCTCTCTCTCTCTCTCTCTACTCCTCCCTTCTCAGCCACCTTGCCCATTCTCAATACCCATCGCATCTTTACGCATCCTCCTCCCCATCCTCCCAGTCTCTCTCCCCACAAAGCAAGGTAGGTTACTGCTGTCTGGTTGTACAGGTAGCATTAGGTGGGTTACGGAGTTGTCTGAAATCGTGCTGAAGGGTGAGGCAGTTCCTGCCGGGGCTGGACGGGTTATGGCGGTGTTTACGTTAATTGAAGATGAAGAGAATATTTGTTTGGCTTTTTTTTTCCTATTAGGATGTTAGATCACCTGGAAGATTAGCCCCACCTGCTTATATTTCCACCAGATATTTGCTAGCGAATCTAACACAGTCTAGTAGATTAGGTTAGGTTCGGTTAGGTTAGGTTAGGTTAGGTTAGATGATAGTAGTTCGTTATATATATGATGATTATATATCTTTTAAGAATCTAATGAGCTATATGAACGTTTTATAAATATATTCACGATATGTTCATCAACAGATATAACATATATGATAAACTTATAATCAAAATCATATCAGTACTACTAAAGAACGATGACATATGAATCACCATAATGAAAAAAAAAAAAACAACGTCAATTTCACCCATACGAACAACAACGTCACTCACCCATACAAACAACAACGTCACTCACCCATAAAACAACAACGTCACTCACCCATAAAAAACAACGTCACTCACCCATACAACAACAGCGTCACTCACCCATACAAACAACAACGTCACTCACCCATACAAACAACAACGTCACTCACCCATAAAAACAACAACGTCACTCACCCATACGAATAACAACGTCACTCACCCATAACAACAACAACGGGATAACCCACACTATATTATTACCATTTTATATACTGATATTTTTTTTCCCCACTCTATATATTACTGACGATGCCGGAAAAAAACCCGATAGGAATTATTGTTCAAAAATTTCCCAAATTGGGTATTTTTTTCCCCGTCTCTCCAAAGCAAGTTCATTATGGTGTACGACAAATAGTCTCATTGTTTATCTTCTGGCTCTTGTTTGTGTCATTGTTGTGAATAAAAGAGATTTTAATTACCCTCACCAGTCAGGAGGCGAAGGGTAACTATAATCGTTTTGTCTATCAGTCAGTGAGTCAGTGAGTGAGTGAGTGAGTGAGTGAGTGAACAAATCATTCAATCAGTCATTTATCAGTCAGTCAGTTTGTAATATATTCACCCAAAAAAATAACAGCACACAACAAGACTCAACACAATAGATAACATAACCTCCCCTCCCTCCCCTCCTTCCCACCATCCCCCACCTACACCCACACACCCAATGCCACCCACACACCCACACACCCACCGAGAGACCAGTGAGGGTATTGTAATAGACCCTAGTGTACGTGTGTGAGACTCATTCCCTCCCCACAACGAACAGCACTAACCATTATTATTTCCTTGTTACACTCCCTCTGTGGTGGTGTAACTCTCTCTCTCTCTCCCTTGTGATCCAGTGTGGTTAAAATTCTTGCTCTAGGAAAGTTTGGGATAGAGGTTGAAAGGTCGAGTCTATCCAAAGGCTTTGAATACAGTTTATGATCTTGTTTGGTTTAGCTTCTTCAGGTGATATTAGTCAATTATCTAGTCAGTCCGTCAGTCAGTGAGTCAGTTAAGCAGTCATTCAGTCAGTCAGTCAGTTAGTCAGTCAGTCCAGTCAGTTAGTTAGTTAGTTAGTTAGTCAGTTTGTAGACTTGTTAAAAGTGATATTGGCTGAAAATGGTTGTCCAGGTTTCTCTCTCTCTCTCTCTCTCGTGATATTATGGTTACATTGTAGCATTGGTACCCTTAGAAATACAATGAGTACTTAGTAAAACCGGTATTCCACTAAGATGACATGATTCACCTGTAATTTAATCGAGGTGTCAAGGGTTCGTGGTAACACAAGAACCCACTTGTGTATCGTAAGAATCCACTAAAGGTGTCAGGGTTCACTTGTGTCAAATAATAAAGAACGTGATTGTGCTCAGATTTCAGTCGGACCAGATTCTATTTTTATCTCATTATTTATAACATCACAGAGACCTGACTTAAATGATATTGTATACATGTATCTACTTAATGTTGATGTGTGTGTATATGTATTATTTCTTGTTGGTTTATTTAAAAATATACATTGATTTAGTATATACCTGCATTGTTTTGATATACATATTGAATCAGTGTATACTTGTATGATGATTTTTCTGAATAAATATTTATGTATGTGTCTATATGTTTTAACTAATTTAGTCATGTGTTATTGAACTACACTTTCAGTTCTAAGACCTAGTATGCGTAAGGGTGTGTGTGTGTGTGTGTGTGTGTGTGTGCGTGTGCGTGTGCGTGTGTGTGTGCGTGTGTGTGTGCGCGTGCGTGCGTGCGTGCGTGCGTGCGTGTGTGTGCGCGAGTGTGTGTGGCGACATTCCTGGCCAAGTAAGACCGTCATCAGGCCGAGGTGGCATGAGTTGAACCCCGCCCCTTGACAACAATAGAGCCCCTACTCCAATCAGGTTAGGAGGGAGACGCCCCGGCCGCCCCACACACCGCCCCACACACCGCCCCGCACCGCCTCACACCGCCCCGCATCGCCCCACATCGCCCCGCACCGCCCCGCACCGCCCCACATCGCCCCGCACCGCCCCACATCGCCCCGCACCGCCAGCCTTGTACGGTATCTATTTGACGAGATGGAGGTAGATTGGTCTGTGTGGACGACGTTTTTATTGGCCAGGCGAAGAGGCAGCCCAAAGAAAAGAGGGAGGAGAGGAGGGAGCCGGGGAGGGGGAGTCGCTCTTTCTATGATTGTCTGTCTGTCTATCTGTGATTCTATTTATCTGTCTGTCTGTATACTTCATTATTTTTATGGTACACTCTGGATATTCTAAAGCATCACGAACAAAAGCAGTCATTTTATCCTTCCTGGTCGAAACTGTACCGAACCCAAATGAAATCCTACAGCGCTCTCAACTATTCTAAGGGTAGGCCAGTCGTTCGGATACTTACAGTAATCTAGCATTTCGGAGAGTCGTTCTAGCAGTTCCGAGTCTCAGGTGTGTAAATAAACTCTTGTTCTTGAATACAACGTAATTTTCTCGTCAAATGAAGTTTAACTACGAGGGATATTTCTCTCTATATATATCAACTGACCTCAAGTTGATGAAAAACCATTTTGAGGTAGATAACTGGGTAGTAGTATTGATTTTACGTTCTTTATTAATAATGTACGAAACGAAAAGATTTGATCTCACCAGACCAGTCAATATATTATTTAGAATTGATCACAGTGAGTGTAAGTACAAAGAAATCTCCAGGTAGAGGGAGGGCTATGGAACACACACACACACACACACATACACACACACACACATACACACACGCATACACATACATACAGGTGACCGGGCAGGCAGTATCGGGCACACTGTGTACCCAGCGGGCCAGGGGATCCACCTAATACTCAGAGCACGTACCACGACCACCCCTCCCTGGCGACCTGTACCGCAGTCACCGGTGCACACACACACACACACACACACACACACACACACACACACATTGTGTATACATCTGTTTTACAGTGTACATTCTCGGAACGCAAATGATATCCAAATTTACATGTGTGATTATTTCAAGGTGTAGTTATTGTTTTAAGAATGCTTACATGGTGAATGCAACTCATACATATACATACATACATACATATTTATATACTGTATATACCAAATACACTGACATACCTACATACAATATACATAATTTCCCAGTGCTTTTTTTTTAATTGTATGATGAACTAGGCGAGGTATACATGATAGTTTGTATTCTAAAGGACAGAATCGGTGATAAGTGACCCATATTCAGGCTCGAGTACTCTAGTCCATCATGGAAAAGAAAAAAATGAGTATGATTTAGGTGCATAAGGAGATGAATAAATGTTTGTTTATGTTTATACACGCAGTCATACATGGTTTACACATACCTGTACATACATAACCGTTTGCACATAAAGATCTATCTGATTACGCATCCTTAGTGAATGCACATCTATTTACAGTACACACACTAACACACATGCTCACACAACCATACACACGTTCACACATCATCACGTACAGCCAAACAACATCCTCCCTTCCCCTCCCCAGGACCTAGGCTAACACAACCACCCCGGTTTAGGTTTCTCACCCCAGCCCATCTGGGATATGCAAAATAGTCACCCCACACAATACCGATCAAATACCGCCAACCGCGACCCAAACCAACAACACAGTACTGTCCCACACTTACTATAAGACCCATCCTCCCTCGTGTAATGATACGGGAGATCCGCTCTAAGTGTCTCTGCCTCGTGGCTCGTCTCCGGTTCAGCTGGTTCGCCCCGTGCCTGGCAGACAGATTAAGTCAGGCGTCGGTGTAGGAGTGCCTTCGATATCATCTTTATCTGGGACTACATTATGACTAGCCGCTATAGTGTATGTCTCTAGGCTCTTCACCTCCTATGTTGTGTGATTAACAAAATACTGGTGTTACTGTTATTGCGTCTTGAGACTTACCATGAAGGGGGAGGAGGAGTGTGTCTATTGGGGAGAAGGGGTGGAGGAGCGTATCTAGAGGATGGGAGGGGAAGGATGTAGGGAGGAGGAGAGTGGTTTTGGAGGAGAGATGAGGAACAAAGGGGACAGGGATAATAGGTAAGGTGGGGAGGGATAGGGATGATGTTTTGGAGTAGGAAGGTATGGGGAGGGATTCTGGATTGGAGGGAGTATTTGGAAGGGGTGGGAATATGGTCGAGGGGAGAATGTGGAGGGGTTGTGTTTTAACGGAGAGGATGATGTGGCTTTGAAGGATGAGAGATTGAGAATATTTATGTTAGGGAAGAGGAAGATGTGACAGTCGGGAATGTGGGATTGTGGAGGGATTGTGGAAAGGAAAGGGAGATGTGGAGGGGAGGAAAAGTAACTCTGGAGGGAAGGTGAGGAATGGCTATTGAGGTTGTGGGATTAATAGAGATTATGGGAGGGAGGGGAGAGGGCGTGGCTGTGGAGGATGTGGTATTGGGTGGGATTATGAAGACCATACAGAGATGGTGAGCCCAAGATGATGACGCCAAGAAGGATAAATCTACAAAAGAGACCAACGACAAACAGACATCAAGGAAACAACACAGAAAACAGGCACAAAGAGAGAGAGAGAGAGAGAGAGAGAGAGAGAGAGAGAGAGAGAGAGAGAGATGCTGGTGCAGGATTCTGGATGAGGAGAGCGTAGGACGTTCAGGTAAGAAGGCAGGAATGTGGCCGAGCATGGAGGAGCGTGTTCAGGCAGGGGTTATCATGACTGTCTGGGCTGGAGCGTGGGAGCGTCAGTATTGTGTGTGCGTGCGTGCGTGTGACACACACCTTAGGCGGAACAGTCTGGGATAAGTGAGATGGAAGGAACATCAAGGAGAAACATGTACCGTATATAGAACGTGTGAATAGGAAGAGATTAAAGAGAGAAAGAAAATAATTATGAAAGGGCATAGCAAAAGTTAGTAAAGGATATACACATATATAAGAGAAAAGAGATGGGGAATGGGAGGTGAGAGTATGAGGTATGAGGAGACTGAGGAAAAGAAGTGTAAGATATGAGAAGGGGAGATTGACGATGGTGAGTAAGGGAGGTGAGGAAGTATAGACTGATGACGTGAGGGACGAATGAGTGGGCGAGGGATGAGGAAAGTGAGGAGTGAGGCATGAGGGTTTGAGCAGGGAAGGTAATGAATGGGGATGAGAGGAGGGAGGTCGAAGGGTGAGAAGCCTGGGGAGGGAGAGTGAGGAATGAGGACGGTGAGGAATGAGGAAGGTGAGGAGTGAGGGAAAGCTACCAGTAGTGTAGGGCGACCGTAAAAGGCTTTGTTTATACTGTTCTTGTGGGCCAAGGAAGGTCAGGCGATGCCCTCCGTCTGGTGGTGAGGGAGAGAAAAGAGAGGAGAACGAGAAGATAGGGAGGATAACAAGAGGAAAGGGAGAAGAAATAAGAAAGAAAGGAGAACGTGAGGAAAAGGAGAAAGGGGAAAAATGGATTTAAGGAACAGAAGAAAATGGAAAGACATAAAGAAGAAGGCAAAAACGGTTAAGAGGAAATGAGAAAGTATGTTGAAAGTTAACGGGAGAGGAGGCAGGGAAGGTAATGAGGACAAGGAAGAAAAGGAGGTAAGAGGAGGATATGAAGGATGAGAGGAAGAAGAAGAAAGAAACGTAGAAGTAATAGAAGCAGGGACGTAAAGAAGAAATGGGATGCTAGAAGGGAAATTATATCTTATTATTTCATGTTTCGAATGATGATATTTTTTACACAGACTCAATGCTTCATCTCTATCCCAGACAGCATGTCATCTCAAAAGTAATTAAGAGAAGGAAAAAGAAAGATAAACCCCCCAAACATAAGAAAATTAAAAATAAACAAGGAGAGATAATGAAAAAATGGAGTCAAAGATAAAACAAGGAAAAAAAAGTGAAACACAACGATGACAGTTTTATTTTTCCAGAGAAGACAGAGAGAAGACACGACTTTTTGTGGCCTCCTGTGAGATGGAAGTTTAAAACATTTCAAGAAAATGGGATTGTTAAAGTTATCGGGGGGTGGCTGAGAGTCCCAAAACCCAAGGAGGAGATGAGGGTCTTCCTAGGTGATGAGGGAGAGTGAGGACCTTGTAGCGAAACCGTGAAAATGAGTGATAATGTAGATTGAAGTAGAGTGTTTTAAAAGGTGAATGTGATGGGTTTTTTTCGGTTGTAGGTGAAGATTTTAAAGTGAACGTAAGTGATATGGAGGGTTATTTAAGGTTAACACACACACACACACACACACACACACACACACACACACACACACAGTCTGTAATAGCCCAAAGATGTAAAATAGGAAGCAAAAACATCATAGTAAAAATAAAATGAAAAACTATGTTAAGCCTAAAGTTCGAAGTAGAAAAATGGTCGAGTATACAAACCCATGAACAAGGCCAAAACCCCGACACAAAAACGACGAACAAGAATGAACCACAAAAGTCATTTAACACAGATGTCTGACACGGGGAGGAGAGGAGACCATGGCACAGGGAGGAGAGGAGACCATGACACAGGGAGGAGAGGAGACCATGACACGGGGAGGAGAGGAGACCATGACATGGGGAGGAGAGGAGACCATGACACGGGGAGGAGAGGAGACCATGAAGGCAGGGTGAGAGGACATCACAGGAGAGAGGGAGACCAGATGATGGGAGAGAGGAGACACCAAGATGTGGGAGAGAGGAGACCAGACAGCAGGGAGAGAGAATTACAGGTGGAGGAGAGAGGGAGACTAAGGACACGGGGAGGAGAGGAGACCATGACACGGGGAGGAGAGGAGACCATGACACAGGGAGGAGAGGAGACCATGTCACACGGAGAAGAGGAGACCATGTCACACGGAGGAGAGGAGACCATGGCACAGGGAGGAGAGGAGACCATGTCACTGGGAGGAGAGGAGACCATGTCACAGGGAGAAGAGGAGACAATGGCACAGGGAGGAGAGGAGACCATGACACAGGGAGAAGAGGAGACAATGGCACAGGGAGGAAAGGAGACCATGACACACACACACACACACTAGTCTCATCTGTACAGTGTTGCTATTGGGAGAAAACAACAGCATTTTCTGGGGCATTTTATGGTGAATAATTTTGGACAGAAATATTTGAAGGGCATTGGGGGGCGGAGACATTTTTAGGAGTTGGGGAATTTTTAAGGGTAAGGTTATTGGGGAAGATTTTAGTTGGACATTTTATGGGGGAGCATTTAGGGGAAGCATTTTAGTGGAGCATTCGTGGAGATCATTTTAGGGGGCATTTGCTAGGGATCATTTTAGGGAGGTATTAGAGTGTGGTCCTTTTTAGTGAGAGCATTTTGAGGGTAGCATTTTAGGGGAGCATTTTGGTGGAGTATTTTAGGGTTTGTATGTTTATTATTTAAAGCTTTGGTTGTTTATCACAGTCGTGTAAACTGGACATGTTTTATTTATTTTCATTTTTTTTAATTCATGTTTTTATTTTTTTCACTCGGCATCACATTTCTGACGAAAACTTTTGCTTTTAATTGACGTGAACTTTCATTACTTTTTTCTTTACTTAACTAATGGCTTTGTTGTTCGTAGTAAAGTCGAAATAAACTTTTTTTAAAGAAAAGTAAGAATGAATGGTGAAACAAGGGGAGGATTTTATTATGCTGTCTGTCTGTTTTTCTGTCTAGCTCTCTTTTCCTGTCTGTCTGTCTGTCTGTCTGTCTGTCTAAACACACGTAGCCGCCCCCATTACAACTAAAGGTCATAGACACAATTCATGATACTAACTGATTACGGGTCTGTCCTTCGTCTCCCTGTCTGCCTGTCTGCCTGTCTCCCTGTCTGCCTGTCTGCCTGTCTGGCTATATCCAATAAACTGGTGCATTACAACTAAAGCTCTCTATTCATAGTTGATGGGCCCTGTCGATTATAGAACTCTGTCAATCCATCTGTCTGTCTGTCTGTCTATCTGTCTTCTCACAATTACCCGAACAAAGATAAATAAATTTACCAGACAATGTCTCAACGCAATTCATAAAGGTGTAAAAAATTTCACATACTAAAAAAAAAAGGTAACAAAGAAAGAAAACAGAGGAGTGGGCATAAGAAGGAATATGTAAAATGCTTGGGAGTATGTAAAAAAAAAATACCAGTATATATCCCTTCATACTTTTCAATTTTATGTATAAATGAATACATATACATACCTTTTCCCAGGACTATACATCACACAAACATCTGGTACTGTTGTGTAATATAAAGCAGAGATAAAACTCCTGTAATTAATTCTAACAACATAAGCACAACACCACCTCAGAGTTGAAACTATTACCAAAGAACTTTTAATTTCCGTAATAGTGAACGTAATAAATTCAACGCGTAAGCTCCTCAGATTTTATTTTTTTCTTTATCAACCACAACGGAAATTTCTCTTTAATAATCTGTAGTTACATACGAGAACTGGCCATTATAAATGTCTTTAAGTATTTTAATTAATACATTGATAGAGAACTGCCTTGGCGTCTCTTAGTGTCAGTATAATTAACAAATTATTGAATAGAGCGAAAATATTTATACAAAAATAGAAAACACCAAATACGAGAGAGACAATAAGTGCGAGAATCATGGCAGTTTAATAACAAGTGGAGAATCTATACGGCCTTCCAAATGGAGTTGAAAAACATCCAGGCGGAATTGGACCTCTTCCACGTAACATCTAACACCATAGTTACTTCGCCGTTCTCGCTGTTATTGCTATTTTTATTTCTGAAACTGGATCCTGGAACTAGTGGTCTAAATCGCCTGGGAAATGAGTTTGGCGTTCATGGATTATTCCGTTTATTGAATTTTGAACGTTTGTTTGTGGCCCTCTGCGTGTTGGGGGTGGTGTGTGTGTGCGTGTGCTAGCTTGGTATTTCTACACTACTACTCAGAAACATCAATACAAGAGGAATATTAAACGCAAACTCGTATAAAGATGATCTAATTCAGATATACCGAGCCTGTTACACCTGTCATCAATCCATCAGTCCATCTCAGTGTCGGCTTGTAACTGCGATGATTATACCGGTCAATAGATATTATTATTATTATTTTTATTATTATTATTATTATTATTATTATTATTATTATTATTATTATTATTGTTTTATTGATCGCTGTAGTAATAATTTTAGCAGAATTTCATTGCTTATTATTTAATTTTCTTATTTGAGTATTATTATTCACAAGTTTTATTAATATTACAAATAGTATTATCTTTATTCTTATCATGATATTACTTTTATTTTTCACACGTGTCCTACCGATTAATCAGGTGAATATGTAATACTTCTTTCAGTCCATCTATCCGTTTAACTGTCTGTTCTGCCATCTGTCCACCTGCCATTATTTCTCACACATAAAATACAAAAAAGATTAGATCATTAACTCTGATACAAATTTAGAATGTTTCAAGACACTAAACCACGCTAAATTGTTATTGAGATAGGTAAACAATTATACAGACAACTGGCAAACACCCACAGGAGACATATTTCATTTTTCCACTCATCTTGTTTGCCTCTGTCTTTGTGTGGGTACCTAATCCGGGTATCTTGTGACTGCTCTAACTAGTACATACATGGGTGGATTTTGAGGAAACTTGTTATGTAAGATGTAACTCAAACAGAACCTTGAACACTCACTGGTTTACTTGTATGGTTTATGGCTTTGTGTGTGTTTATGATGAGGTTTATTTTACCATTATAATCAACGTGTTGTTAGGTTAGGTTAGACACCCCAGTTTAATTCACCTTAATGTTAACCATCCTAAAGCTTACCCTAACCTAACCTAACCTAACCATACCATCTTAAAGCTTACCCTAACCTAACACTATCTAACCTAACTTGGCCTAATATAAACAAACCTAACCTAACCTAACATAACCTAACTAAAATTTAGCCAAACCTAACCTGACCTAACATAACATAACCTAATCTAACCCTACAAATCCACCTCCCCCCCCTTCAAGTATAGTTAAGATGAATCATCAAATTATATAACCCGGGGTGCCTAATCTTCACGTAATCCTTTCAGACTAATGCCACTGTTAGCTCCCAACGACTGCTGTGTTAGCCTGGCTGTCAGTATGCTGGCTGACAGACAGTAAAACTTCAATCCCATTTACAGAACTAACTTGTATATATTATCTAATGCGATTTGAAGGTGATAATCTAATTCAGCCGTGACGTCCAGTGAAGCCGGAGTTATTACTGTGGCTTAGCACGCTAATGCTTCCTGCCATTAGTTTTTTTTTAAGGCTGGAACGAATGCGTGGTGTGTGTTATGACGTCATGTGTGAGGCGTGGTGTTTGTTATGACGTCATGGTAGAGGAATGGTGTTTACGACGTCATGGGTGAGGAGTTGTGTTTGCTATGACGTCATGGGTGAGGCGTGGTGTTTGTTATGACGTCATGGTTGAGGAATGGTGTTTATGACGTCATGGGTGAGAAGTGGTGTTGGTTATGACGTTATGAGTGAGGAGTGGTGTTTGTTATGATGTCATGGGTGAGGCTTGGTGTTTGTTATGACATCATGGTTGAGGAATGGTGTTTATGACGTCATGGGTTCGGTGTGCTGTCTGTTATGACGTCATGGGTAAGGAGTGGTGTTTGTTGTGACGTCATAGGTGAAGAGTGATGTGTGTTATGACATCAAGGGTGATGAATAGTGTTTATTATGACGTTATGGGTGAGGAGTGGTGTTTGTTATGACGTATTAGGTTAGGAATGGTGCTTGTTATGCGTCAGAGAAGCTGAAGTGGAATGGGTTGAGTGAATTGTTAAGGTGTGTGTGTGTGGGGGGGGGGGGGGGACGTTTGGGTGGGTATGTATGTATGTATGTATGTAAAGGTACAGTGACGTACACAGAGTAGTAGTATCACACTATGGCTCACTAAACTGTTATTAGTCTATTTACCTTTCATATTGAACATATATTAGAGCATAAATACGGTACTTTTAATACATTGGTGAACAACATAGTGGAACAGCATTTTTGAACAGCATAATTGTGTAATATATTAATACATTATTATGGAACAGTTTATCATACAGGAACATCATTTTTGAAATTTTTTATGACGCAGCATATTCGAACAGATCAGTTAAAGAACACTTCGCTGTATACTGTAACATGTGACCTTTGTGTTTGTCATGAGAATGTTATTATTATCATCATTATTATTATTATTATTATCTCCATCCACATATTAACACACGAGAATACACGAACCTGTAATTAGTTACTGAATCTGAGGGTATACCGCCTTGGGGTGTATTATAAGTCCCAGGGATAGTATATTCCCTTGTGTTTATATCCAGCCCAGAATATACTCCGATATAACGTCATATGTCATTACCGGGAGCGGTCAGAGAGAGTTTCCAAACGAGGTATGAACGCTAATCTAATTTTCACGAGCTAATGCACTTCCCAAATTCAATAAAAATGTTTCAACATGCAAATTGCCAGTTTTAACCCCATAACAATGTGTGTGTGACTATTTACTTATTTTTCTTACGCTTGTGGGTTGTATATTTCATTCTTTATCTTTCATATATTTATTTATACGTAGATTTATGTTTTTTTTTAGTCTATTCACTGCATTTATAAATATATTTTGTATATGACAATATTTATTTTTATTGCGAAGTAGTATTTTCAGTTTAGGTTGTTTGTGGGGGTGATTGTGTGTGTGGGGGTGATTGTGTGTGTGGGGGTGATTGTGTGTGTGGGGGGGATTGTGTGTGTGTGTGTGTGTGTGTCTACATTAATACTCGTACTGGTGATTAGAACAATACTAACAATAATAATTTATAATACTTCAGAAGTAATTAAACCCGTTAACTAATAGGTACAGTCTTATGAAAAAATACTAAGTATACTATGTATAGATTGTGTGTGTCATTAGTATACTGTATACAACCTTGCAGTATTCCCCAGGCAATAAAAACAGGGAAGCGTCCTCGTTGTGAATGGCGCCCTGATGAGCACACCACACATGGACCAACACTCAAACAGAAAGAAAAACTGACAAGGTAGAGGACCGGAGCTTTAAAAGTTTCATATTGTTAAAGTTTACTCGTAAATGAAGATGTAAGAACGCATCTAACTGGCTGATGAAACACATAAACACCGTCTATGGATGACAATAATGTTACACTGAGACTCTAACTTAACTATATACATCCATTTAGTGATACTTTGGCGACGTGTTTAAGGTACAGAATCATTGTGAAACCAGGTCCTCTGAATGTGTCTCTCAGTGGGTCGGGATTCTCTAAATCAAGATATGAGACGCATTTAAGTGACTCACTTAAGCTGCCATACAAATTAAGTTCCGGATTCACAGATTTCCGTACGATGATTTTTTCAGCCTCTAATTGGGGACTGAGGAACACTTCTAAGCTGCCACACGTACTGTACACAGAGACCAAAATAACATTGATATTTTACAGAGACTCGGCCGTAACTAATCACATTATGTTATATACGCAGTCAAAGGCAAACACTTGACATAACAATCTTTTGATCACGCTGGGGAGTTTACCGTAATTCGAGGAGTTTTCTTATCCCTAGTTAAGGAGGGGAAAAAAATATTAACGTTCGGAGCTCCAAGAATCCGGACCTACATTATGAACCTTAGGCAGGCAGAGTCAGCCCACGACAACCATAAAAGCAGACAACCACTTGCCATCTCCCCCGTCCCAACCCAAGGATTCCCCCGGCCTCCCTCACCCCTGGCCTCCCTCCCCCACTCTGGCCCCCCCCCACCCTGGTCTCCCCTCACTCCTAGTCTCTCGCCCCCCCCTCCAGGCTTCTCCAGACGACCTTGGCTACACCTTTGGAAAACCAACACCAAGAGAACAAGGCGCTTGGATCCTTTATTCCCTGGGTGTTGTCAGGCGAGTGAGGGAGCAGAACGGAGTTGGATGCCCTTTAGTGAGCTGAACGACGGTGTTAAGTGATATTAATTCCTCTCTTTACTTTCTCTGTGTGTAAGATAATGAGACATAATAATATACATTAATGCTTAGCAGCGTCTCTGTACTTATGATTATAAATTAATGCACGTTCACTTATTACTTTCCTGGATCTGTATTTTTTTGTAAGTCTATAGAGTACGTTTACTTATAACTGTTTCTGAACTTGTATTTTGTTTTTGGATTAATACAATTCAATGGAAACTACCTCACAGATGCCTCATATTAAGACTAGAGAAGAAAGTGGGCGATAACAATGGTGTTGGATGCCCTTTAGCGAGGTGTTACACTAATCACATAGGATCAAACACACTTACTAATATACGAGCTAACCTTCGTCTAGAGTAAATCCAGAAATGTGTCATTGAGGGATAACGCCAGGCACTGTTCTTCGCTCTTGCTGGAGTTGTTTGTATGATACAATTCGTCCAGTGTAGTGAAGTGTTAATCTTAGGTGTTTTAACCTCATTTACCAGTAGTCATCCTATTACTCGCCTCTCTGACCTTACTGGTACCGTTTTAGTGCTTGAGGGTTTTTTTATTTTTTCATCGCCTAAAGATTCATCCCCACCGCCAACTTATTTTAGCAGAAAATGAACCAACCTAACACTACCTGGATAGGTTTGGTTAGGCTAAGGTAGGTTAGGGTAGGCTAGGTTACGTTAAGCTAGTTTAGATTAAATTAGATTATATTAGGCTAGCATTAGGTTAGATTATGTTAACATAGATTAGGCTAAGTTAGGTTAGATTAGGCTTGGTGATCGCTAGAGAGGTTAATCTTCAGGTAAGATAAGCTGGGATGGTAGAGGGCGAATCTTCGGGTTATCTGGGTTTTTTTCCTTCAAATGGCCTCTAACACAGCCAACGACCAGGTCTTGGGTACCTTAATGCCTGCTGGTGTAGATGTGAGGGAAGACGCTGCTTGGCCTGACTGTGAATTGCAGGAAGTGTTCAGGTTAGCCCCAGGTTGTCTGTGGGCTGGGTGGGGGGGGGTGAGGGGAAGGAGATTAATGGATAGATCAGGTTAAGGGGTAATGTGAGGAGGTAATGGGGTGGTGACGGGGTAATGGGAGTAAGGTGGTGAAGAGTAAATGGGTAGTGAGAAGATGAGGGGAGTGGGAGTGAGGAGGCATGGGGGTAAATGGGTGTGAGGGTGTAAATGGGTAGTGAGGGGCTAGTGGGGAGGTGAGGGTGATGGACAGTGGTAGTGAAGGTTATGCATAATGAAAATGGTGGATTAAGTGTGTGTGTGTGTGTGTGTGTGTGTGTGGATGACCCTGCTGGTGACCGACGGAGTTAGTTTTTGCTTGTCATGGCTTTTGGGGAAAGAATAGTTTTTTTATAGGTGTTTTGTTGTGCTAAAATGGAAGGGTTGTGCTATAAAATTGTACTCTCTCTCTCGCCTGCCTGCCTGCCTATTTCACACACTCATTTATAAATTCCATTACACGAATCATAGGCCTATGAAAATAATAATAGTATTTATATGATTATTTTCCCATAATAATTATATTGATAAAGATATTCATACAAAGATAATGATATAAATAAATAAGAAACACACACACACACACACACACTGTTACCTAGGTCAAAGAACAATCCACATACTCGTCATTATCGAGCTTCAATCTCTGAGAAATTTATGAGAAATATTGAAATCACCGTCTTAAGAAATCGCTGTCGTGCCTTCCATCTTACTTTCTTGTGTACTTTTTTTTTTACCTACGTCGTGAGACACTGAGACCACCTGGTAAGGAAAGCCCTCAACTTTAACCTTAAAAGCTGGTATGTGTGTGAGTGAGTTTATCTGTGAATTCGGCCAAGATATGTTATCACTGCTCGTATCTGACAGCTCTCTCTCTCTCTCTCTCTCTCTCTCTCTCTCTCTCTCTCTCTCACTGCAGGCTATTCTGGTCTAGGTATTCCGTTCTCGTTAAGCGTCTATTTTTTGTCTTCACCATCTGTTAACTAGTTCAGTGATCCCCTCTCCCTCAGGTCTTTACACGACAAACAGAGTCTCTGTATCTCTCCAATACGTGTCTGTTTTGATCAAAGACGTCTGTGTCACTTGAGGATCTTGTTGTGCACAGATTGTATACTACCTTGTCTGTAGAAATTAATGTAGCGTATTTACCAGTTTGTCTTGTATGTAGACCTTGGTAAAGCTGGTAGACTCTGTGCCTCGTCTGGTATAGCATATATACTAGTCCTATCCAAAGATCTTGATACGAGCACATTGAAGAAATCTCCTAAGGCTTTTGCACACGACACCTGAACTAAATTATTAATACTTTTTTTTTTTACTTTTACTATATTTTTCTAACTTATAATTCCCCGTCACATGGAAAAAGAACAGTCGTCCTTACCCATATTTTTTTTTAATTTTCGAAGAGGTGTTTTGTGTCTCGGCCTAACCGACGTATTATTGGGAAAAATGAATGGCTTCCAAGACACAGCAGAGAACAGCAGCTGCACGGCACTTCCTAGAAACAGCTTGTACCTTAAAGTCGGTATTATAGGTGACAGCAGGTATAATTTACCAAGGAAAAAAATGAAGCTTCGTTTACTTTTGACGAAAACCTGAACCGAGAACAAGAGATTATTTAGAAACCAGAAATTCGTGAATAATTTCCAATAAAAAAAATTGTAATTAATATGAAAACCAGAAACAACTAAGCCTATATAATTATCTAGAAACCAGGTGAAGTAATTATATACAATCAGGAAATCAATTACTTACTTAAAGACCTAAAATAAACACATCAATGACAAGAATACTGATCCACAAGTAACATCTCCTTCATTAAACCCAAAATAATTCAAAAGAAAATAATAAGTGAAATTACTATCTAAAATATACAGATAGACTCACATGTGTTGTTGACGTTATAATGTATTACAGCGCCTTCAACACCTAAGGTCTTACTCAAGGATAGTGAAAATACAGTCCCTTCAACTCTAGTATTTCGTTTAACTTATTGTGTATATAATCGTGTGTCTGAGCGTGTGTGTGTAATGAGTTGTTTTCCTCTGAAGGTCAAGCGGCTGTGGGAAGAGGTAACCCCACACGACCTACTTCAAAAATAGGTGAAAGCGAGACACCTTAATATGATGTAAGAGGCTGTGTTAATATAGAATAGGTGTGTGTGTGTGTGTGGAGAATGTTGTGGAATGATGTTTGTACGAGACACACACACACACACACACACACACACACACACACACACCTCTAAATCGACCTTGAAACAGGAGCCAGGGAGGAGTGTTGTGTGTGGCATCAAGACAAAGAGTCACGCACCTTCTCTGTCCTATTTTTACCAACACCTTCGTCCCTAACGCTGTGTTCCTAATCCTCCTGCTCCTCCTGCTGCTCCTCCTGCTACTGCTTTTGTTGAGCCATAATGCCCTGAAGGAGGAACTGGTGCTGGGTTATGGTGAGGGAGGGAGGGAGACGTGAGTGGTGAGGAAGGGAGACGTGTGAGAGTGGTGAGGGAGGGAGGCGTGAGTAAGTGGTGAGGGAGGGAGACGTGAGTGTGTGTGAGTGGTGAGGGAGACGTGTGTGGCTGTGGTGAGGGAGGGAGGCGTGTGTGTGAGTGGTGAGGGAGGGAGGCGTGTGTGTGGTGGTGAAGGAGGAGACGTGTGTGGGGTGGTGAGGAGGGAGACGTGTGTGGCTGTGGTGAGGATGGAGGCGTGTGTGTGAGTGGTGGGGAGAGACGTGTGTGTGGTGGTGAGGGAGGAAGGCGTGTGTGAGTGAGTGGAGGGAGTGCGTGTGTGTGGTGGTGAGGGAGGGAGAGGGAGGGAGGCGTGTGTGAGTGGAGGTGTGTGTGGGGGAGGAGAGGAGGTCGTGTGTGAGTAGTCAGGGGGCGTGTGTGAATGGTGAGGGAGGAGAAGGCGTGTGCAGCTATGGTGAGGAGGTGTGTGTGAGTGGTGGGGGAGGGAGGCGTTTGTGGCTGAGGTGAGGGGGGAGACGTGTGTGAGTGGTGAGGAGGAGGCGTGTGTGAATGGTGAGGGAGGAGGCCTGTGCAGCTATGGTGAGGGGAGGAGGCGTGTGTGAGTGGTGGGGGAGGGAGGCGTGTGTGGCTGAGGTGAGGGAGGAGGTGTGTGTGTGGTGAGGGAGGAGGCGTGTGTGAATGGTGAGGAGGAGGAGGGAGGCGTGTGTGAGGTGGTGAGGAGGTGAGGGAGGAGGGAGGTGTGTGGCTGAGGTGGGGAGGGAGGCGTGTGTGGTGAGGGAGGAGGAGAGGCGTGTGTGTGAATGGTGAGGGAGGAGGGAGGCCTGTGTGGCTGTGGTGAGGAGGGAGACGTGTGTGAGTGGTGAGGAGGGAGAGGCGTGTGTGAATGGTGAGGGGGAGGAGGCGTGTGTGCTATGGTGAGGGAGGGAGGCGTGTGTGGCTGAGGTTGGGGAGGGAGATGTGTGTGAAGGAGGCGTGTGTGAATGTGAGGGAGGGGTGTGTGGCTGAGGTTAGGTGTGTGGGGTGAAGGAGGGAGGCGTGTGTGAATGGTGAGGGAGGGAGGGTGTGAGCTGTGGTGAGGGAGGGAGGCAGGTGTGGCTGAGGTTAGGGAGGAGACGTGTGTGAATGGTGAGGGAGGCGTGTGTGAGTGGTGAGGGAGGGAGGAGGCGGGTGTGGCTGTGGTGAGGGAGGGAGGTGAGTGGTGAGGCGGGTGTGGCTGTGGTGAGGGAGGTGTGAATGGTGAGGGAGGCGTGTGGTGGTGAGGGAGGGAGGGAGGCGGGTGTGGCTGTGGTGAGGGTGTGGTGGAGGTGTGTGGCTGTGGTGAGGGAGGGAGGCGGGTGTGGCTGTGGTGAGGAGGGAGGGAGGCGGGTGGCTGGGTGAGGGGGCTGTGGTGTGGTGAGGGGGAGGGTGTGGCTGTGGTGAGGGAGAGGCGGAGGGTGAGGGAGGCTGTGGCTGTGGTGAGGAGGGCGTGGTGTGGCTGTGGTGAGGGAGGGAGGCGTGTGTGGCTGTGGTGAGGGAGGGAGGCGTGTGTGGCTGTGGTGAGTGATTATATTTGCTCGTCCTTGCTGTGTTAATTATGAAGGTTGAATAAATAATTAATTGTCTTCAGTAAGTTCACCCTGTGGTCGACTATATTGTTGGTGTTGATGCTTTTTGTCGTTCTTGTTGATTTAGGTTGTTGTTTTTATTCTTGTTGGGGTCTTTTCTTTATTTTATGTTGTGTTTTGGTTTTGTTGCTGTTATTGTAATTGTTATCGTTGTAGAAATTGTTCTTTTTATTATTATTTTGTTATTATAATCATCTTTGTTGTGTTTATTGTCGTTGTTGTAGAGTCGCGGACATTAGCTAGTTTATTGTGCACCCCATACTCATCCTGTGAGCAGTAGCGCAAAAAGGATAACAGAGTACAGGCCACAAAGGGTGTTTATCAGACCCCAGTGAGTTTGATATTATGGTAATGAATGTTAGAGTATTTCCAGTACATTGTTTGTTTAAGTCGGTACATAGAATTTTGATTAGGTACTAGATGCGAAGTGTGGATACAGCCTTAGTATATCAGCTATCCTGTCATCGGTGATAAAGTGCTTTGCCATTGCATACACAGTGTGCTTGGATTTATCTCTATAAGGTTCTATTTTTTCACAGTCTTAGACGTAGTGCTGGAGTGTGTGGTCATATGTCTGGCCACACGCTTTACATTTAGTTTTGTTCACATCTGCCTGCGGGGCATACTGCCAGAGGTACTTATATCCTAACCTTAGTCTAGTGGTTACAACATCTTGTAATCAAGTGATCTTGTTACTTGCTCCAAATACATGTTTTATTTGATACATCTCATCATGGTAAACAATGGATTAATTAATGCCTATTTGCACTTGTCTACTGGCTTTAATTTCACCATAAAGCTCTTTTCTGATTACAGTTTTTATGGGTCTGTTTGACAGTCCCAGGTTGTACTCAGCATTGTCATTGTTGGACGCGAGTTTAGCTAAGGCATCAACCCTATCATGTTCACTAATGCCTATGTGAGAGGGGATCCTCAGCAGCTTGATCCTGACACCCTCGTCAACATGACACATATGCTTGTGTCTGTCTTCAGAGACAAGCGGGTGACAATCTGAGCTTAGGGTATCAAGAGCAAGTAGTGAGGATAAGGAGTCGGTGATCTGTCAGTGGCAGTGTCTTAAACAAGTTTCAGAGCTGTGAGTATGGCAAATAGTTCAGCTTGTAGAATGGTTGTCCAGTCTCTATTACATTACCGTTAGGCTGAGTCACAATGGCAGCACTTCTAGCCCTCTCACAGACAGTGTTAAGAGAGCCGTCAGTGTAGATGGTCTATGTGATGTTATTTTCTGTCTGCAGGTTATGTATGTGGCCAAGAGCTCTCACTTTGGCAGTGTGTTGGAGATAAGGATTATGTGTGGTCAGTCGTTTAGGCGGGTCCTTGGGTGTTGTGATATCGAAGGGAACTGTCCGCCAGGGTGGCAGGAAGCGCTGCTGTGTCTCAGCTTTGTACAGATGGTCTAGTCTAAACATCCTCATATGTTCAGCTGTAGTTAATTCACAGATGGTAGATGTTAGTTGAGTCACAGGTGAGAGGTGTTAGCTGTGTCACAGGTGGCAGGTGTTAGTTGAGTCACCGGTGAGAGGTGTTAGCTGAGTCACAAGTGAGAGGTGTTAGTTGAGTCACAGGTGGCAGGTGTTAGTTTAGTCACTGATGGCAAGTCTTAGTTGAGTCACAAGTGGCAGGTGTGAATTGAGTCTCTGGTGGCAGGTGTCAGTTGAGTTACTGGTGCCAGGTGTTAGTTGAATCACAGGTAGCAGATGTTAGTTTAGTCACTGATGGCAAGTCTTAGTTGAGTCGCAAGTGGCAGGTGTTAGCTGAGTCACAGGTGAGAGGTGTTAGTTGAGCCACAGGTGGTAGATGTTAGTTGAGTCACAGGTGAGAGGTGTTAGCTGTGTCACAGGTGGCAGGTGTTAGTTGAGTCACAGGTGAGAGGTGTTAGCTGAGTCACAGGTGAGAGGTGTTAGTTGAGTCACAGGTGGCAGGTGTTAGTTGAATCACAGGTGGCAGATGTTAGTTTAGTCACTGATGGCAAGTCTTAATTGAGACACAAGTGGCAGGTGTGAGTTGAGTCTCTGGTGGCAGGTGTTAGTTGAGTTACTGGTGGCAGGTGTTAGTTGAATCACAGGTGGCAGATGTTAGTTTAGTCACTGATGGCAAGTCTTAGTTGAGTCACAAATGGCAGGTGTTAGCCGAGTCACAGGTGAGAGATGTTAGTTGAGTCACTGGTGTTTGGTGTTAGTTGAGTCACAGACATTAGGTGAGTTACGCTCATTCATCAGTTAATTAAAATCATGCAATGTATGTTTTTGATGTTAATGAAATAAAAAATACATGTTATTTTGTTATACTTTTGGACATTTCGCTTTTTCATGAAACCTTTTTCGCGTATTGGAAACATGTGCCGTGTATTTTGGTGTTGAGTTGAGAGTATTTCATATCATTGGAGAGGTAATTAGTTGATGTGTGTGTGTAATTGTGTCATCGTCCCAGCAAATCATCTCGTTCTGTGATATCTTATGGACTATAGAAAGCAATATTATACACACAGGCGCGCGCGCACACACACACACACACACACACACACACACACACACACAGGCGCACACACACAGGCGCACACACACACACACACACACACACACACACACACACACACACACTAGCCACCAGCAATAACAAAAACAACTCACTTTGCAAGTTTTCTCTTCCTGAATTTGTGTTTTTGATTGTATTGTTGTTGAACTGTTCCCTCCTGCCTACAATACCTGGGATACACTACTTTTGGCTCATTTGAAGATTAGACGCCCCAGTTTATTTTACCTTAAGAATGACCACCCTAACGTTAACCTAACCTAACCTTACCTAGCTTAATCTAATATTACCTAGCTTAACCTAGCATTGTCTAATCTAATACCTAACCTAACCTAAAAAGTCTGAATATATAATACCTCATGACCTTTTACTGTGTGACCTTGAACTTTGACCCAAGTTGACCCATCATTTATCAACTAGTCTTCAGAGGGAATTAAAAATTTTGACACCTTAAGCTTAAATTACAGTCCTGATCGAATAACCTTTGCTTTCTGGTGTTGACCTCTGACCGATCTCCACCAATCACGAAACTCCCAGACAGAAAAGATTATCAGAGTGGAAAATTAATTAAGTGACCTGAGATTGACCTCGACTGTATGTTTACGGTTTATTTACAGGGTCATGAAAAAAAAACATATTTTAATTGGTAATATGTTAATATCTAGGAGTTTTGTTTTGACGACCCCGTATTAAAAATAATCTTCAATATACAGTCATCAAAAAAGAATTCCGAGATTTTTATACAAAATCATTTGAAATTAAATTTTTTCTCCATAACTCTGTATATCGCTACCTAGACATGCTTCCAGGTAAACTAGTCTTTTAATAATGGCATACTGAGGGAGTTAATAATCAAGTGATTCCTTTCTTCTTACCGGTAATCACATCAACTAATTGCTCATTAACCCTCGCTCACCTGAAAAGAACAGGTGTGGGTGTGTAGATTTATTTCATTACAGGTATGATTTTTCTTTCTGTCTACCCGTTTGTTTTTTGGTCTCTGTCTTTTTCTTTGTCTGCATGTCTGTCTGTCTCTGTCTGACTGTCTGTCTTGTCTTGTCTACTCAATGAACAATGATAAGAATGATTCAAAATAGCAGTAATAATGATAATTTGTAATAATAATAATAATAACAGTTGATGGCTGTACCTTCCTTCATTCTATAAAACGTAGATAAATTAAATTAATTAAATGTGATACAAACAAGAAGATGAAACGTAGGGAAAGGTTGTGATTTTAATTCGAAACAAATAAAAAGAAAACGAGACAGACAGAGAGACAGATACAGACAGACAGATACAGACAGATAGAGAGACAGGGAGAAAAGAAGAAAATCCAGTTATTTTATATTAACACCCAGGTCCATCATTATGATTTGTGTGTGTGTGTGTGTGTGTGTGTGTGTGTGTGTGTGTGTGTGTGTGTGTGTGTGTGTGTGTGTGTGTGTGTGTGTGTGTGGACGAGATTGAGAGGATGTTATATTGGTGGCAACTCGTCTGCCTCACTATGGTAGGGTAACTTTAACAGGTAGCGAGGCTCTCTTGCCGCCATAGTAAAAATTCTCTCTTTCTACTCTATATATGTCAATCTTTGTTTTTACCTGTGTATTAATTTCCTTGTCTCTTTCTTTCTTTACAATCACTATCCCTTGGCCCTTTATTTGCCTCTCTCTTCTACTCTGATCTGAACTTCCACCTGTTGGACATCACCACAGCCAGTTGACAGACATTTAGGTTGCTGACCTCAAAGACACCTGAATCAGCTTACCCCAGCCACCTGAGCTGCTGAGGCAAGGTGCTTGACCTTCACTACAGTCGTGTAAGGGAGAAGAATGGGTGAGGAGTAGAGTGTGTTTGTAGAGGGGAGGAAGGAGTAAAAGTGTAGGTGAGATATGAGAGTGTGTTTGTGTGAAGAATTGTTCAGCTCTTATTTATCGTTGACTTGCCTACGAAGCAGAGAATGGGAGAGATGGTGATGAGCAGATAAAAGTAAGAAATATGGGAAATACAATGATAAGTTACAGACAGTGAGAGACACACTTCAGAATAGTGAGAGTAATAATATTTACACTCTCTCTCTCTCACCTCATGTACATCTACCGGAGCCTAAAACAACAACAAAACTGGCCTTAATTAGAAAAGTTCCCCCTTTAAGATATTAGGAACTGGTCTCAAGTTCGTTTATATATCTTTTCTCAGCATGAATGCATCTGTTTACCATGTATGTTCTCTTGATGTGATGGTGTTATATTGTTTTGTTGCGTTTTGTTAAAGAATCGCTCCGTTTCATAATGTTTAGTGTCGCTCCGTTTCATAATGTTTAGTATGTCGCCTGTTTACATCAACAGTATTTTTGTAAGATGTAAAAAGAGGTGGGGTGGGGTGAGGTGTGGTGAGGTGGGGTGTGGTGGGGTGGGGTGGGGTTCAATTGTCGTTTTATTTAATGTTTATTTGTGTGTTTTTTCGAGTTATTGAATTATATTAACCATTGTTGTGCCAAATTTGTGGTTTTATTAGAATAGTGTTATGGTGTTGTTGTTTACACGTGAGTATATTGTGTTAGTCAACATTGCTAAAGCAAATCACAAGGTCCTGATCATTATTCTCAACATTATTACTGTATTTTTGCGCTAAATTATTATCCTCATAACTAATTATTTCGTGATAATAATTTCATATTTTTACGTCAATATGTTGTGTTATATAAATGTCCCCCTCACTTACCTGTCTCATTTATCTTCATACCACTTATCTCTCTCTCTCACCTGTGTCTACCTTACATCACTCTCTCTCTCTCTCTCTCTCTCTTTCTTTCTCGCTTTTTTCACCTTTTTTTATCTTTCATTTATTTCGTCTATCTCTCTCACTTACTTCTATCTCACCTCATTCTCATTTATCTCAATCTTCCATATGCACGTCATTTATGGTCTATCATCCTTCTTTACTCTTTTTCTTCTATTATTCTTTATTTATCTTCTGGGAAATGACAGTATCAGTGGAAGGCTATCCCACGAGAGATCAAATTTGATGTAGGTCACCTAGGATAAAAATAAATACAGCAAAAAATAGACGCTCCTGGGAAAAATAAACATAAAGAAGTAGGGTCTCCTAGGAAATATAAACATAAAGAAGTAGGCTCTCCTAGGAAAAATAAACATAAATAGGTATGCTATCCTAGGAAAAATATACATCAAGAGTTAGGCTGTCCTAGGAAAAAAAAGTAACAGCGTCAAGTTGGAGGTTCTCCTATGAAAAACACAACATCAAGGATGAGGACAGCAGGGAGCTTCTCACCGTGTTTTACCGTCTCGTCCAACTTCCTCCGAAGAAAAAATAAAACACCCCCCCAACGAGACTCCCTGTGTAGCAAGAAGCAATCATGGCTTGGGGCGAGTCTTTTGGCCTTTCAGTTTTTTTTCTCTCCTACTTCTTAACTTTTCTCTATCTTTCTCTAACTTTCTTCCTCTTACTCTCTCTCTCTCTATTAACTCACATTCTCTGTCTGTCACTCTCATTCCCACTCTCACTCACTTTCTACCACTCACCTCATGTTCCTTTATCTCTGTTGCTACTCTGACCCTTCCTTTCTCTTCTATTTTTTCTCTCCACCCCTATTCTATCTCACATACCCTCTCCCTGTTTCGCTTTTCCCCCCTCGTCCTCTCTCTTCTTCTCTTTTCTCCCTTTTTTACCACCTTCCCACCCTTTCCTTTATCTTCTACACCCTTTCATTTCTCCCTCTCTATGTATCTCCTTTATTAAATCCTCTTCTATTTCCCTTCGTCTTTATCAATCATCTTTTTTCTCTTCGTTCCCGTTTCTCTCCATCTATATTCTTCCCTCCCTTTTTTTGTTCCCCTTCCTCTCCCTCTCCTCCTTCCCCCTTTCCTCTTCCTCCCTTTCTCTCCATATTTCTACTTCAACTCCCTGCCGATCCTTCCCTTCGTCCTTGCCTTTCTTCCTTCCCCTTCATTACCACATTCCTGCTCTTATTACCTCACTCTTTCCTCCTCCCACCCCTCCCGTCCTCCTCCCACCCTTCCCTCCCTCCACCCCCTCCCCCACTCCTAAAATTCCCCTCACCCTACTCTAACCTTGCCTCCCCACAGCACTAACTCAACGCAACACGTTTTTAATACTCTTAGTATAAAGTGTTCCGGGTTATGTACGAGCGGGGAGTGTGTGTGTGGAGTAAGATGGCGACTCGAGTGATGACGCTATGTGAATCTGCCCTTCTTTTTTTATAAGCTAGTCGTGACGCTCCTAGTTCTATTTCCGTTTCACATTTATCTTTATTTTTATAATTTTTAGATCATTTTCATTCGTCATTTTTGTATTATTTTAGTTCATCATTGTTTGTATATTTTTTTATCATCGTCATTTTTGTATAAATTTAGTCCTTTTTCAGTCATGTTGCTTCAGTTTGGACTAATTTGCATATTTTTTTTATCACCAATGAGATCGTTTTTGCTTCATATTTGTATTATTTTTGCATCGTGTTTTTATGAGTTTACAATGTAACTGTGTGTGGTAATGTTAAGTGTGCGTACTTGAGTATTCGTGTATACGTTTGTGAGTGTGTGCGTAACTACTGGTGTACAGCTGTACGAGTATACGTACACTTCTTGGTTTATCTGTGTTGGGTATACTGATGTATTCATGTATACCTGTGTTGGTGTAGGAACGGAAGCATTTATTGGTAAATAGAATCACATGTTTATATAAGAGTCCTATAAAGAAAGTCACATGTCTAAATAAAGAAACCAGTGTTTATATAGGCACACGTACAGCACAGTCGCATGTTGTCTATGTAAGCAGGTCAAGTGTGTGACTCTCATACACTTACCCGCGATCGTGGTGTGTGTGTGTGTGTGTGTTGGCATGACTGACGTTATTTTATGGACAATATACTTCTTGGATGCTCAGTTTCATAATCATTTTTAACTGGGTGTAATCAGTACAGTCCTGACCCAGCTGATGGATGGTTTCCGTGTGTGAAGAATATTTGTTTTCGAGGGCGACTTCGGACAAAGAGTGACCAGTACCTAGTGACTAGGTACTGGTCACTCGTTTTTATACTGAAAAAAAGTTCAAGGCAGCGTGGATATAGCCCACTGCAGAGCAAACCTTCGGAGCACAAGGAAGTAATGTGGCTGGCACATTTATCTTTCAACTTCCGCACTCAAAAAAAAAAAAAAAAGATCCATTCTTCAGCTGGGTCTGTTTGGGGAGCCCTACTCATTGACTGGCCTCTGGACTCGAACCGGTGATCATTAAGTTAGGAGGTGAATGCTGTAACCATTCGATCACCACGCTCACAGTCTGATATAACTGACAAACAAAACATAACTGTACAAGATTTATCATTTTTTTAGCTCACTAGTGGCAAACTGAACTAAAAATTAACTAATTTTCTGAAATGTAAAACGAGGTTACAAAGCAATCCAGTGCAGCCCCGTCCAGTAAGTTACATTTATCTCAATACTGCCACTGACGGTGCCCACAGCAGTATATCTGGGTGACTCTGACGTGTCCTCAATACACCACAATGTCTCGGTCGTCTTTGCAGCTTATCACTGTCTCAAACGTTCACACAGTGCAACTTGACGTCTCTGGCTGCACGAGTTTTATCTCTAGTGGCAAGGTAATATAGTCCAATAACTCCTTTGCCTCACTTATCCATGGCCCTATATCCCCAACCCATGAACCCATGTCACGATATTCCTAAAGCTTCAAAACCCCCATCAACCCCTAGAACTTCATGGTCCCGCGACCCATGGCCTTAGAACTCCCATATGGTTCCGCAACTCATGACCTGACAGGCCCCGTGACCCCCTCAACTCCATGGCCACGACTCATGGTCTCAAACCACCTCCTCCCTGGCCACGTGACCTAGTGCCCCCTGTCTGGGTCTGGGTGTCGAGCCTCAGTGCGGGTTATCTCCTGACCAATTACCCAGCTGGCATCCCCACATCCGGCGACTGCAGTATCCGTAGTGGCGGAGGATACACACCCCCCCCCCTTACACACGAGCCTTCAGTTTTTAGTTTTTATTGGCTAATCATCCCCTAGTCTCTCTCTCCATGTCTATATCTCGATCTTTATCCCTTTCTGTTTATCTGTATATCCCCTCCTTTATTCTCTCCCTGTCACACACTCTCTCTCTAACTGCATTATCTTACTAATCTCTCTTCAGTTTACTCTCTCTCTACCCCCCCGCCCTCTCTGTCTGCTTCTCTCTCTCTCTGTCTGCTTCTCTCTCTCTATCTCGTGCCCAATTCTACATCTAAAAGTTGCCATTTCCTCTGGCCCCCGTCCAGGTCTTCCTTCAGTGTTACCAGACCTGTTATCTGCTGGCTACCCTTGATGCATTTATTCATGCCTCTGGCCAGCGGTTTCTGTTGAGCTTTAATAGAGACGTTGATCTGGCTACACTGTCGATACCAGCACAAAAACAACAACATGGGGATTGACAATTCGACGAGAGGGAAAGAAATGGAGGAAGGGAGAGAGAGTAGGGGAGGGGAAGGGAGGAGGGAGGGATGGAAAAAGGAAGAGAGGAAGGGCGATTTGGGTAGGAGGGAGGGTTTTATGGACGGAGAGAGAAAGAGAGAGTGTTAGAGAGGAGTATTGAGGAAAGAAGAAGGGAAGGGAAAATATTTTCTGTGTGTCTGCCTGTCTGTCTGTCTGTCTGTCTGTCTGTCTGTTTGTCTGTCTGTCTGTGTCTTTCTCTGTCTTTGTTCCTGTCGATCTCTCGTTCTTTTTTTGTCTTCTCGTTAAAAATCTAAAACAATCCAGACAGAGACAGAGAAAGACACAGACACAGAAAGATAGAGACACACAGACAGACTGATTGACAAAGAGGAACGGAGAGACAGGGGTTGATAGAGGGAGAGAGGGATAACGACAGAGAAAGATAGAGACGGACAGACAGACAAACAGGGACGGAGAGAGGTAGTGGAGGGAAGGGGGGGGGGGCCAGAGAGAGAGAGAAGGGGAGAGTTATAAAACAAAACAAAGAACAACTCCACTTTAATCACTCCACAGTTGTCTGTCTGGTTCAAAATTCTCAAAAGTAAACACATTAAATTTTCTTCATAAGCGACATGAAAACGCTTTTATTTACCCCAGTTAGCGGTATCATTTCAAGAGTTTTGTTCCCACGATGTTGTTTTTGTTTCCAGGATGTTTATATTTGTTCCCACAATGGTTATATTTGTTTCCACGATGTTGTTTATGTTCCCACGATGTTGTTTATGTTCCCACGATGTTGTTTATGTTCCCACGATGTTGATTATGTTGATTTGTTCCCACGATGTTTATATTTTTTCCCACAATGGTTATATCTCTTCTCACGATGTTTGTTTTTGTTCCCACGTTGTTGATTTGGTTCCCACGATGTTGGATTGTGTTCACACGTCGTTGGTTTCTGTTGCCACGATGTTGTTTTTGTTCCCACGATGTTGTTTATTTTGATTTTGTTCTCATTGTGTTGCTTTTGTCTTCACGACTTCTTATGTTCCCATGCAATTGTTCTTTGTTCCCACAATTTTTTTTATAGTCTCTCTCTTACAGGAGACGTCAATAGTATGTCTATGAAACGAGAAATTACCTACGTCACACACATAGACGCCAGAAAACACTATCTTGTTGACGAAACTCCTGATATGCAACAACAACAACAATAATAATAGTGTTTATGACTCAGGCCCGAGTACATAAACACTGGGTCTCACGTTACACTACACAAGGTAACATAATGAAGGCATTCCCTTACAGTACAAAGTAATGACCATAAATGTGTGTGTCTGTTGAAGCTTTGTTATCACCCACAGTGGAGGATAAAGTCATCGTCTCTGTCCTTTTGTTTGTAGGTCTTTGATATAAATTAAATTGTCAAGGTTAGGATATTAATATTTTGTAAGATCATCACCCTTAAGTACGCCAAGGTGACATTTTAGTATGGACGTGACTGAATGACAAAAGTATTACTCTATGATCCATTATCTTCTTCCGTGTCGTTGATCAGTATCTGAGTGGTAGTAATGTGGAGTCAAGTTATGGTTGGGTTTAACTCTCAGCAACATAGTCAGGAATCTTTGATAATATTTTCTTGGCTGCACTGTGAGTTTTATACGTTATATAGTAGCGACAAACTCACTTCCTCACTGACAGAGAAAATTTTAGATAGTGATTTAGTAAGAATATCATAGGTGTTTTCTGAGTTGTGGGTGATGATGAGTGACCCACTAATGACATTTATTTACAATTTATATATTACAAAGTATTAGTATTAAGTACAGAGCTCAACAATTTATTAAACAATTTATTATCATTCAATACCTAATAAATTTCTCTCGGATTAGATTAGTCTCCTGGCAGTAGTGCTTAATAAGAGGTTTAATATTTCACTCGCTAATAAAGGTGATGCAAAATTAAACCTGCATCTCGGTTAATAGTTTGTTTAATCCTTTACGACTGTGCTGTAAATTTATTCATTGGTTTTATCACTGGTAAGGTCAATAAAAACCTTTTGTTACCAACCTACACTTGATGGTCTCAGTGAACAATGCTCTAAGGACTTTATTGACCATGGGGGTTAATTTATACATGAGATAACGATGCAGTAGTCAATAGGTAAAATACAGGCAAACAGGTGAGGTAATCCGACAATCAATACTCATGTTGTTAAGGATTCAGAGCCTCGACTACCTGCAAACTTTATTCCTCAGACCTGAATTTTTTAACATTAACATTTCGAGTGAATAGTTTGTCTTTGTTAATCCATTTTCTCCAATGCGATCTGGTTTCACCTTAGGGGGCATGCAATCTATATACTGAAAAACACAAGGGGATGGGGGAGGGGAACTTTGGGTCAGGGGGATAAAACAAGAGGGATTTATGAGTCAGGGTGAGAAAACATGCAAGAGGGAACTATGGGTCAGGGGGAAACACAAGGGAGGAACTATAAACCAGGGGAAGAAAACAAGGGGGATTTATGAGTCGGAGGTAAAATCATGGGGGAACTATGGGTCAGGGGGAGAAAACAGTGGGGGAACTGTGCGTCAGGGGCAGAAAACAAGGGGGAACTATGGGTATAGAGAAGAAAACAAGGGGGGAACTATGTATCAGGGGAAGAAAACAGGGGGGGGGGGACTATGGGTCAAGGGAGAAAACAGTGGGGAAATATGGGTCAGGGGAGAAAAAAAGGGGGGATGGGAGGAGGGAGGGTCACGAAAGGAATCCAGAATACATCATAAGGTGTGTAGATGACGTCTTAGACCATAATACTGTGGTCCAGGTGGGCGGGGAGGAGGGGGCGGTGGAATCCCTCAACCTCATCGATGATTCAGGAACAAAGAAGAATCCATTTTCGAAACTGACTCTTACCAAAAGTTCTGTTGCTCTCAGCCCAGTTCTTATCCAGTTCTGTCGGAAATAACGTTTTGCTGATTGATAACCCTAACCACCTCCCTCTCCCCTCCTACCCTCTCCCCTCCTTTCCCCCTCCTCCTCCTCCTCCCTCCTCCCTCCCTCCCTCCCTCCCTCCTCCTCCCTCCTCCCTCCTTCCCCCTCCCTCTCCTCCCCTCCCCTCTCCCACCCTTCCCAAGCCTGTGTTCATTTAGAGTATAAATATATGACGTTAATAAGTCTGATACAGGTGACGGGTTGAGTGGTGACCAGGTGTTGAGAGGGAGCCTTGGGTGACAAAGGTGTATTACATCATAATAAACGTCCTGGTGGTAGATTTCAGCCATTAACATACTAAGTGACGACCAATAAAATTTGATTAGTCAGTGTTGTGTTGTTCATGTTATAATATATTAATAAAAGGAAAGGGGGAAGTTATGTTACAACAGCTAAAGTGTTGAACAATGACTAATAAAATGTTACTATTAATCAATGGTGTTGATTACATATATATTACAGACGCCCCGAGAGTGATGGTGTAGTCGTTGAGCTGCTCAGTAATGGTCAATAAAATTTAATTACTAGTCAATGCTATTTGTTATATATATAATAAAAAGTTACCTTACAAGTTTCACATCTTAACAATCAAAGTAATGGATAAAGTTCAATAGAATTTATTTACTAGTGTTATATATTACAACAAATATTGAAGACAAGGTTGACTAAGAATTAATATAATCATTGGTCATTGCTACGTTAAGCTGCACTTGAAAAAACAAAAACAAAAAAATATCAATTGCGTGTTAAGCTTCCATAAGCCAGGTCAGTAAAGGCGGGAATTTTTGCTGCTTGTGTACAAGCAAAAACATTAATTCAGGATGTATGAATCGACGTATTGGAGTAATTTCAAGTACTGTAAGTGTCATTACAGCAGTAGTACAGAATATCTATTGTAATTTACTGTAATTTACTGCTGATAGCGTGCGAGTTAATTGATATTACATGGTACGAAACACACCCTGTATCCTAGTTTAAGTTACATGGTACAAAGCATATACCCTGTACCCTAGCCATTGTACCCATGACTAACACCTCCCCCCCAACACTGTAGCCTCATTTCCCCTTGTCCAAGAAACCTTACCCCGGTAATTGATGTATGGTAAGTTATGCGTCCTGTACCCAGCTAGTGGTTCTCTCTCTCTCTCTCTCTCTCAGCAATGGGCAATATGAATAGTGGTGACGGTGGTTAGTATAGATGGTATAGTAATGGTGGGTTCGTTCTTTATGGTGAGCTGATGGTGTCTTTGGGGTGGGTTCTTATGGTGGGTCAGGGTGTGTACTTGTGGTGGTGGGTCAGGGTGGGTTCTTGTGGTGGGTCAGGGTGGGTACTTGTTGTGCTGGGTAAGGGTGGGTACTTGTGGTAGGTAAGGATGGGTACTTGTGGTGGGTAAAGGTGGGTTCATGAGGTGGGTAAAAGCGGGTTTATGAGGTGGGTCAGGGTGGGTTCTTGAGGTGATCAGATTGTGTAGGTCAGCTTAGGGTCATCCCCCCCACCCCCTCGTGCCGCCAATCCAGTGATCGATCGTGGCCAACAGGCGTGAGAGCTTTACGATAGTGAGGTAGGGTCAGGGGGCTGTGTAATGGGGAAAGTATGGGTCAGGGGGAGGTATAAAGGGGGACGTATGGGTCAGGGGGGGAACTATGGGTTAGTGGAAGAAAATTAGAGGGTCAGGGGGAGGTTTAATGGGAAGTTTGGGTCAGGGGAGAGGTGTAATGGGTGTCGTATGGGTCAGGGGGAGTTGTAATGGGGGAAGTATTGGTCAGGGGGAGAACACAAGGGGGCACTATCACTGTCGGTCCTGGGGTGCTGACGTGTGTGTGTGTGTTTCAGAGATTTGTTGTGTAATTCATTTAATATCGGAAGACTTAATAGCGTCATCTGGGATATTTTAACGCGATGTTTAAATTCAGGAATATTCAGATAACATTACTTTTATTTGGTTAAACTTGATATTTTTACTGAAATATGTTCTCTCTCTCTCTCACTCGCTCTGTCGCCAAGGGTCGCGAGTTGAGACTATGTGGCACACGGGGTCAGAGTGCCAGGCTGCAGAAGGCCACTAGGTCATTGGAGGTCTGGGAAACACACAGGTTGCTGATCATCATGTTATCTTGTTCGTCCCTTTACGGTGTTGTTTATGTCGTTTATTTATCTTCCTTCATTTTCTTTCCACTTTTTTCTCTTTGTGTATATATGCGTCGAGATTGCTTAGATATATGTGGATTAAATGGGATGGAGTATAATGGGGAATGAATAAATGTGTGTAAAGGAAGATGAATGAAAGTGATGATAATATTTGAGAATGATTTGCAAGATGAAGAAGTTGTTAAGAGAGTATAATGCAGATAGGCACACAGACAGATGCAGACAGCCACATTGAAACGCACACACAGACAGCCACGTAGACACACAGAGAGATATACAGATGCAAACACAGACGCACTGAAAAGCATGCAAGTGGCCTAACTTGCTAAAAAAATAAATACAATACCTAGCCGTGTTTCTAAAGATATCAAATAAATTGTACATAATTTTTTTTTTCACACAAGAAATACTGTTATACTGTAGTAGATTGCGACTTAAAATTTATCAGAATAAGTTGCTTGTAGTATGTATAAGATTGGCTCACATGAGGACTAAGCAACTCGGGATAATTCACCTGATGATTAAACACCCTAACGCTAACCTAACCTAACCTCTAGGTAGCTTTATGGTGTGCAATCAAAAGGTGAAATATACTGGGGTACCTAATCTGTGTATGGTTTATAAGATCTGTAACAAACATGTTTACTTTCCACTAAAAGGTAAAATAGTGGCTGGTTAAATATGTTGCGTGTGTTACAGTGTGCTACAGTGTACACCCTCACCTGCTGCCGTGTAATGATAGAAGCGTCTTGGATAAATAGAGCGGTAAATCATATATATTTACGTACACGGTGTGCATACCAACCTCAACACTACTGCACGCCGAGAGAGAGAGAGAGAGAGAGAGAGTGTGTGTGTGTGTGTGTGTGTGTGTGTGTGTGTGTGTGTGTGTGTGTGTGTGTGTGTGTGTGTGTGTGTGCATTCTTGTGTGTGTGTGTCCCCGATTGGATCTGTGAGGAGCCCTTAGTTTCATACGTGAGTCACAGCCAGGAATTATATATTAGGTCACTGTTTCGGTGTCTTGGTGTAATTGATTCAGTTATACCATTCGTTAGGCACAAAAACAAAGGGTTAGGTTAGGTTAGGTTAGCATTTGGTTAGATTAGGTAAGCATTTGGGTGGTTAATCTTCTGGTGACAAACTGTGGGGGACGAATCTTCAGGTAATAAAATTCCTCATATTAGTGAATCGTGCGGCACGGTTAAAATACTGACACATATGCAAATTAAGGTATTTAGCATTATCGCTACTCTGTCCTGCTCTGTGTCATAGCAGGGAGCGTGCTATGTCCTCGTACATCTCTCCCAGTGACAAAGTGATGCACAGAGCAAGCGCGATGCACGGCGATGCGGCTGACGCGAGAACCTTATTAACTACAATGTTGATCCTCATGAAAGCGGACAAGACCTAACTCTGAAGTGCATCTCTCTCTCTCTCTCTCTCTCTCTCTCTCTCTCTCTCTCTCTCTCTCTTGTTTTCCAGGTGCCGTGAGATCAAATCAAGAGAAGCCTGAACTATCAAAATCTCCCCTGTGTCACTTAATAAAGAACTCTTTATATAAGCACGAGACAGTCACCTTGCAGCTGATAAACAAAGATAGTGATGTAGGCAGGTGACCCTATCTTATCAGAGCGATAGTGTCAGGGGTTATGTAGGTGTTTCTCTCTCTCTCTCTCTCTCCCTTGTTCCGTGTTATCTTTTGTTTTGTTGTTGATTGTTGTTTGTTTTTATTTATATGTCAGCAGCGTGTTTGTTTCATTCATTTATCTCTCTCTCTCTCTCTCTCTCTCTCTCTCTCTCTCTCTCTCTCTCTCTCTCTCTCTCTCTCCTATTTATATCATCCGTCTCTCTCCCAGGCAGTTTGGGGATGGTTTATTGTGGGAAAAACAATCCCTCACTACCTCCCACTGCTCTTCCTCCCTCCTCCTCTAATCCCATTACTTCCCTCCCACTCTTACACACCTCTCTCTCTCTCCATCCCTCCCTCACTCTTTCCTTCCACTCCTACATCCTCCTTTACTCCTCTCCTTTTCATACATCCTTTCTCTCTCTCCCTCCCAGACCTTACACACACGCCTCCCATCCTTCTCCCGGGCAGTTTGGGATGACGTATTGCGGGAGTGCCAATCCCTCCCTCCCTCCCTCCTCCCTCCTCCCTCCCTCCCTCCTCCCTCCCTCTCTCCCTGCCTTCCTCCCTTTCTCTCTCCCTCCCTCCCACTCCTACAGGCCCTCCTCCCTCCCTCCCCTCTCTCGGATGACATATGGCAAGAGGACTCACCGATGCATCAGCGCTAAAATACTGGTGGTGGTGGTGGTGATGATGGTGGTGATGTGTGGTGGTGTTGGTGATGGTGGTGGTGATGTGTGCTGGTGGTGGTGGTAGTGGTGGTGATGGTGCTGATGGTGGTGAGTAGTGGTGGGAGTGACGGTGAGTGGTAGTAGTGATGATGGTAATACTGGTAGTTGTGGTAGTAGTGATGGTGGTATTGGTAGTAGTAGTAGTAGTAGTGATAATGGTAGTGGTAGTAGTAGTAGTAGTATTGAGTGGTGATGAGTAGTAGTTAATAGTGTTTAGTGGTGATGAACGGTAGTGAGTGGTGATGAATAGTGACGAGTGAAAATGAGTGGTAGTAGTGGAGGGAAAGACTGAGTTAGAACACCTAATCTTCACTCTTCACCACCAGACACCGACCAAGGAGAGAGAGAGAGAGAGAGAGAGAGAGAGAGAGAGAGAGAGAGAGAGAGAGAGAGTCTTATAGTATTGGTTTCATGGATTAACATTAAGGGCCAAACCCGAGATATTTATTGAAACGATAATTTTTGGTATATTTGTTGAATTTCGAAGCCAGAGTAAAATATTTTTCCTTAGAGCTCTTTTTTTTCCTCTCCTGTGTTTTGATGTAATATGTCTTCTTGTTATTTTTATTATCTTTTATTGGTTTATTTCTCTTTTACAACCAGATTATTAGATTGTTTCCTTGTACTTATTCCTTTTGGTTCCTCTCTCTCTCTCTCTCTCTCTCTCTCTCTCTCTCTCTCTCTCTCTCATTTATTCTATTAATTATGTATCTACTTCTCTAATCTCTTCCTTCTTCTTTTTTCCTTCTCTTCTTCTCTTTTCCTTTATCTCTCTCTTGCTTTCCTCTCCTTTCTATCTTTCTTCCTTTAATCTTTCTTCCTTTTTCTTTTTTTTATCCCTCTTCCTCTCCTCATTCTTCTTTCATTTCCTTCTCTTGTTTTTCATCCTTCTTCATCCCAGTCCTCCTTCTCTCCCTCTTTCCTCCAACTCCTCCTTCTTCCACCGACTTTTCTTCCTTCCTTCTTCTTTATTTTGCTTCTCTCCCTCAGTCTCCTCTTCTCCCTCTTTTTTTCCACCTCCTTCTCTCCCTCCTTCCCTTTCCTCTTTCTTCCACCTCTTCCTTTCCTTCCTTACTTCTTCGATTTCTTCTTCCTCTACCTCCTCTTCCTCTTTCTTCCTCCTCCTCTTTCCTCCTCCTCCTCGCCTCACGCCACGCTTCCCTGGCCTATTAATAACCCTGGCTAACGCATCCGCCATCTATCACCTAGAATCCCAGACCCTCGGTATTCGAAAGCGATAAATTTTGCGACGCCGAAAAATACTACCGGTACCTTAGCCAGTCTCTCCCTTTGAGCCCCAAGTCTCAAACGCTCGTAAGGTACAGTTATCTCGTAACTGGGGATGTGAGGAATGTTTTTGACTGGTTGACTGAAGTTAAGGCTTTAAAGTGGATTCTCAAATAGTCTTACGTTAAGTTATTTTATTAACTGGAGTTGTGAGAACGTTTCTAGCTTGTTTACTTGAGTTAAGACACAAAGATGGATTCTCCAAGATTTGTATTTGTAATTTTTTTTTGAGATAACCCTGACCCCATATTCTTCAGATTAAAGGAAAACTTTAATAGTCTCTTGGCATCGTTTAGTCAGCACATTGCTCACGCCGCCTGACCTGAATGAGATTATTTTTTTTTGTGAGTGAGGGATGATTTTTTTTTGTCTAGTGGTTTTACCCCCAAGCCAACGACCAGTTCTTGTTCAGCCTTGTTTTTATGTCATAAGGTCATCACTTTTTCATCCTCGTTTTTGTTTTGTTTTATATTTTTTTTCCAACTCCTGTATTTATATAATTTTTATGAGTCAAATGTCAATAATTACTGAGGGAACCAATAAATCATTTTCAGAGTGAAGCATTAATCCAATGAAGCAATATAAAGTATTTTTGAATCCTTAAAAAAATATTCCCAATTACGGATACATACAAAATACACTTTACAACTCATACATAATAGTAACTGATATGTAATTGTTACGACACTTGTGAGTTTTGACTAAATCTGGCTCACATGACGAGTAAGCCCCATTGTTTATTTCAGCTGATGTTGGATTTGGCTAGTTTTCATTAGGTTATGATTGGTTAGACTCGATTAGGTTAGATTTAGTTATGGTAGGTTAGGTTAAGCTAGATTAGGTTAGGTAAGGTTAGGTTAGTGTTGGACAGTTTAAGCATCAAACACACACACACACACACACACACAAGGAGAATAACCAGCTCTTCCTTCTGCACATATTGATTATATTTAAGGAGGAAGTAATGAGGAAGAGAGAAGAAAACAGGATGTAGGAAGATGATTTAGACAAGGAAGATGCCTAACATGGCAGGAAGGAAGCTCTCTTAGGCTGTGAGGTGAACGGAAGTGACTTGTAAACGTGGGCAGGTGAGATGATGGCAGGTGATGTAGTGAGTGTTGTATCATCTCTCTCTCTCTCTCTCTCTCTCTCTCTCTCTCTCTCTCTCTCTCTCTCTCTCTCTCTCTCTCCTTCCTTCCTATTTTCTCTTCTTCTTGCTCCTGCTCCTTCTAGTCCTGTTTATTTTATTTGTTTTCTCTTCCTTTTACTCATTCGTCTTGATTTATCTGCCCTTTCTTTCGGTTTTCTTCTTCCCTTTTCTTCCCTTCTTCTCTTCCTGTTTATTCTCCTTGTTCTCTCTTTCGTTTTCTCTTGTTTTATCTTTCATCTCCATATTTTATATTCCACCTTTTTCTCCGTTTCTCCTTCTTCTCCTCCTTCCCTTTGTTTTCTCTTCTTCCCTCTTCTCTCTCTCCTCCACGTCCCCCTGTCCATCTTTCTATCTAACCACCACCTCCCCATCATCAAACTCTTCCTCTTTCCTCTCCTTCTCCTCTTTCTCCTCCTCATCATCTTACTCCACACCCCCTCCTCATCCTTGTCTTCTTATTCCTCCCCCTCCTCTTCCTCCTCCTCCCCCTCCTCTTCCTCTCCCCGTCTTCTTCCTCCTCTCCCCCCTCCTCTTCCCTCCTCTCCCCTCTCCCCCTCTTTTACTTCTTCCTCCACCCTCTCCTCTTCTTCCTCCTCCCTCCCCAGCGATGAGGAATTTGTTTTATTAAGCCTCGCTGGACCTAATTGGATCATGTTTCTCCACCTATTAAAATCCATCTAGTCTCTCTAAACACTCTTTCATTCCCTCCCTTTCCCTATCTCCCTTCTCCTTCTTTCGTTTCTCCTTCTCTCCATCTGTCACTCTGCTTTCGTTCCTTTTCGGTAATTTCTCATCTATGCGTACTTCCGTCTCTCACTTTCTTCATTTTTTCTATCTGCTCTAATTTTCCTTGTTCTTCCATCTCCCTATTCATCCTTTCTTTTTCTCACTCTTTTCTTATATCTTCTCATTCCTTCCTCAATTCCTTCTTCTACTCGCATTAGGTCCAAAAAATTATTAAACTAACTTAACTTCTCTCTCTCTCTCTCTCTCTCTCTCTCTCTCTCTCTCTCCAAGCCCCTCCTCCTCTCTCTCAAACCCCTCTCCCTCTCCCCTTCTTCTATCCTCTCTCATAGGATTGATTTTCCTGTAAATTGTTATTGTTTTTCTTCGTCAAAACAGAAAAGGAAGGAGATGGAAGGAAAGCAGTATTTTTGGGTTTAACAGCTATAAGCAGAATTTTTGGTGAATTTGCCTAATCCTGAATAATGCAGTCAGGTCTTGACACTAGGGTGCTAATACTATTCCCACTGCCACCTGGGACAGAGGTTCATACACAGAGGGATAACTTTTAATTAAAACTGATACTAATATGGAAAAAATAAAGGATTTTCAGTATTATATGCATATTATTTGGAATGCACTTTTTGAGGCAGACAATCTTGGAAAGGAGGGGGGAATGACATTCTGACATATGGTGAAAGGGGTACATGGGGCAAACAAGGTTGAGAACCACTGATATACAGTGTAAGTTATATTCTATTTGAGGACTAATCAGTGTGGGCTCGCAAGTTTAGGAAAGACCGCAAGAATGACCTCAAGCACTCCTGAGTCACTATAATTATTATTTGGTTTGAAGATGGTAGAGGGAATGAGAGGGGGAAACGGGAGGGATGGGGGAGGTGTTGGTAGAGGGGGAGGGAGGAAGGAGGGATAATGGGGGAGGGGGATTGGGTGAATAAATGGAAGAAGGGATGGAAAGAGTGGGAAAGAGGGATTGGGAAAGGCATAGCATTATGTCTGTCTGTATATATGTAATGTATGTAATGTATGTATGTATGTATGTATGTATGTATGTATGTCAGTCTGTATTAAAGAAATAATGCTAATGGTAACACAGAGACTAATCATCCCGTTTCGACATTAATATTGCATACATGATTAATTCCCCTTAGGTTTTGAAGCTTTATATGCTAATTAGTTAAAAGCTTATCTGGCTGCAACAATTATAACTCACGTACCAGGTACCAGCACACGGGGGGAAAATACAAAGCAAGAATTCAATGAAAAGATAGCATGTGTGTTGTGTGCATGACATTGATACCTCCTTACACACACACACACACACACACACACACACACACACACACACACACACACACACACACACACACACGCACACAGAGTTTTAATTAAAGTGAAGGAAATTAATTGGGAAAGAAGTAAATTGATATGTTGACAGAGAGTTATGTAAATTGACTGAGAGAGAGATGAGGGAAGTTATTATTTTTATTATCATTATTTGTGTTTTTATTATTATTATTATTATTATTATTATTATTATTATTATTGGTGGTGTTGTCATCTCGTCGTCCCCTCACCCTTATAGTGAAGACTTGTCCTCTGAATTACAGTTCTCATTGAATCTTGCCCAAGACCTTCTAATAATAACACAAAAGGGTCACCGTTACCTACATTTTATTCCCTAAACAACATAGAACGACAAAAAACCTTTAATGGGTAAAAATCCCCCACCTCGCAGCAGCCTGTGAAACATCACAGAGGATCCTCATCGTAAACGGATTTATTTTTAATGCTATTAAATTCCGGTTTTACGGCCTGAGAGTAGGAGAATTTCGCCCTTACCGCCCCTGGTGAACAGCGCTGTAATTCCCCGAGCGCTGCGTTTCTCATAAACGCCGAAGGAGAGGTGATTCCGCCCTGAGCGATTTTCCCCATGAGGAACCTTCATGAAACGAATTTACTGAAGAAGGTGTTAGTCTCCCCTGCCGGAGATTATGGGCTATTCCTGGCCGGCCACCTCTCCGGCCCGTGCTGGGATAAAGGAATGGCTGACTTTTACTGTTAATGTGAGGGGAAGTTGTAGTGAAGATTAAACCATTAATCTGAGCCCATATACTGCTATATGCACTCTTGTGAGCTGGGCATGTAGGCTTTATCTATATATATATATATATATATATATATATATATATATATATATATATATATATATATATATATATATATATATATATATATATATATATTATTTTGATTAAGTTTAGATACCTAAATGAATATACAGTATGGACTAGGTAGATGAAGTAATTCTCCCCGCTCAAGCAGCTTATGGAATCACATACGTAAGTTCGAGATATGTGGAAGTGTTTGTTAAATATTTCAACTATTTACTGTATTTTGTCACTTTCCTGTTGAACTCTACACTCTCCCAATTCACCCTTGCCTCTCACCCTTCTCTTGAGCCTTCCGTGTCCCTTCATACACCTCAGACACGAGTGGTAGACCAGGAGAGTGAACAGTAAAACAGTCAAGGAACAAATAAGTTCCAGTCAAAATAAGATGCCGCGGATTTATTTAAGGCAAAAAAAACTGTCCAGGTGATATATTACGTACATGTGCGTGCGTGCGTGCGTGCGCGGAGGGAAGAAAAAAAGGGAGATGAATATAATAACTTGGTAAAAGAACATAAGGATTGTGACGAGAAGTACTCTTAAAGTAAAGACGGAATAAAACAAGATGAATATTTAGCTTACTTTCATGGTAGTTCATTGTCAGCTCACGTGTCAGGTAAAGAAGAGCCCAAACACCTCACCTTATCACCAACAATCTCTCTCTCTCTCTCTCTCTCTCTCTCTCTCTCTCTCTCTCTCTCTATCTACTCGCCGCCATGGTAATACTTATGCAATAGAGAAACACCCACAACCCTTCAGGCACTCTGATTTGCATATGGAAGCACACTATTTTGTGGCTTAGTTTATTCGAGGCTAGTGTGCTTGACTCTCTCTCTCTCTCTCTCTCTCTCTCTCTCTCTCTCTCTCCTCTCCCTCCACCTCTTCATCCTCACCACCACCATCATTCTCACCACCATTACATCACTATCATCCTTACCATCACCACCATCATCACCACCATTACATCACTATCATCCTCACCATCACCACCACCATCACCACCATTCTCAACATCATCCTCACCATTACCATCTATAGACCACTTGATCAGGCAGTCAATAATAACTGCATGACGACACCAATTAGCACCGAGAACACCTCAGGGCCCCTCGCTCATACCTGCAGCGAACTGGGAATGAGAGACACTGAATAATGTATAACATCCTATGACACTGAACAATTAATTACAGTGAACTTAGAATTATTGACCTAAAAAGGAGAGAGAGAGAGAGAGAGAGAGAGAGAGAGAGATTTATAGCACCGGGGTCTTATCTCCTTTCAGATCGGAGATCAAGAGACCGTAATAAGCCTGATGGTGTGACAGAATCAAAGGCGAGAGTTTATTCTGAGTTGTGTGTGTAATAATAAATAATAATAATAATTAACGGTTTATTGAAAAAATTCTGCAGCCCGAAGGCTGAAAATATACATTGGACATAAATGACTTATTACATACATTGGCGGTTTAACAAAAACGCCATTAAGAGAAGGTAAAGACATGCAGTGAACGCACCGAAAGATTAAATGTAAGTGGTAAACAACAAACTCAGAGAATGTAATAACTCCCTCCCAGATGAATTAGTAGGAAGGAACTCGTAGTGTGATTCCCTCAGATGGTGTTATAAAGGGACCTGGCGTGGTGTAATTACTCTGGATGGTGTGAGGAACCTCACGTGGTGTAGTAATTCCCTCACAGATGGTGTTCAGGGACCTCTCGTGGTGTAGTAATTTCCTCCCAGATGGCGTTAGGAGGGACCTCACGTGGTGTAGTAATCCCTCACTGATGGTGTTATGAGGGACCTCACGTGGTGTAGTAATTCCCTCACAGATGGTGTTATGAGGGACCTCACGTGGTGTAGTAATTCCCTCACAGATGGTGTGATGAGGGACTTGACGTGGTGTAGTAATTCCCTCACATATGGTGTTATGAGGGACATGTGGTGTAGTAATTCCCTCACAGATGGTGTTATATGAGTGAGGTTTGGTCCCAGGCCTTCCCATCGTAGACGGATTAACACATCGGTGGTTGTTATTGGGTCTCGCGGGGGCCGTTATCACTGGGTACCTGGGACCTCACTGTGTGAAGGTTAACTTGGGTGCGACTGTTACTGTTAAGGTTATTTCTCACTGGCTTAAGCACTATTATTCACCACTATTCACCTCTGTTTAACACTGGTTTCATGCCTCTAAATGGAGTGCCAACTTCTGGCGGAACTTGTTGATATTCATTGGGGAGGACCAGGGGAGGGGTTGAGCATGGGCCAGCAACGGTTGACCTGAAACATAGGAGGAGCTATGGGTACATCTTGAACCCTTCGATTAACGTCCAAGGATGTATTATTGTGTTAATGATGATATATGTATTGTGTGTGTGTGCGTGTGCGTGCGTGCGTGAGTGTGTGAACTTCGAAAGAAAGATTTGTTATTATTAGGCTCAACAACTAATGATGAAAGGATATGCCAAGATTATTTACAAACATTCCTCTCTCTCTCTCTCTCAAGTTCATCTATGTCATCAACCTGAGTCAACCAAGTGACACCATCAATTAATGAAATACTGACCAGCTTCCCTGAGAGTGTTTCAACCTCTACGTATATCTACACCAATCCATCCCCTTTAAGAGCTTAGAGTCCCAGGAATCTTAGCGATGGGGAAAATGTGTTCCCTTTCTGTGAGTGGATATATCAAAGGAGTGAAGTCTGTTAGTTTGTCTTTTGAGTCAGTGTTACTAGAAAGAGGATTAGTTCAATTATAATAGTTTAAAAGATACAAGTAGCCTTTTGTCTTCAATTATGTGTTTTCAAAGTTGTGTACGAGTTTTATGGGAGATGATGGGATGAATATTAGTCTGGTTTAAGTACATATGTGACTTATATTCTTATTATTTTTTTTGAAATTGTTAAATATTCCCCTACGTAAATTTGTTTCTTAGAGGACAGGTGTGAATATGGATAGGCGGTTTTTCCTCCTCCTCTTTATTTATTTAACCTCTTGGATTGATTTCTTAACCTCTTCTGCTCCACTTTCTCCTTCTCCTACTCCTCCTACTCCTCCCTCTCCCCTCCTTCTCCTCCCTCCCACTCTTCTCCTCCCCCTTCTTCTCCCCCTCCCCTCTTCCCCCCCTCCTCTCCTCCTTCTCCCCCCCCTTCTCCTCCTCCTTTCATTGTCTTCTTTAAGTTTACACAGTAGTCTGGTTATAAACATCTTGACGTCTTTTTAATCTCACTACCTTTGTGTTGTTCATCTAAAGTCTTTTATTTTATCTCATATTTTCTTCTCGTTTATTTATTTTTCTTGTGGTTTCGTTGTTTTTCTATTCTTTTGCGTCGTCTTCACTCTTTACCTTGTTTACCGACGGCCCACGGTTGACCTCTCTTCGTTCCATCTTCAACAAGCGGGGTCCTTAACACACAAGGTTCGTACTGTAATGTTTAAGCCACATCAACAGGTACAAAAATACAGGTACAGAGATTTCAGAATGGCTAATAATTATACACTAACAGCGCTCAAGTTCAGAGTCTGTTTTAACGTCACATCATTAACCTTTCCTTCCTATTTCCTGCTTAACGAAACATTAATACAATAACTGTTTCTCTCCCTCACATGTTCTTTAACGCATCTCCTTCTTCCTCATTTATCTCAGTATCAAATTATGCACTTTTCGCCTCTTCCTCTTATCTTATTTTGGGTACGAATATTTCTCTCTCTCTCTCTCTCATCACTTTTCTTCGTTTCTTTTTACTTCTAACACCTGTTCTCCTTTCTTCTCATTTACATTATAATTAGTAGGTATATTTTATTCTCTCTCCCCTGTATCCTCCCCTACCCTTCCTGCCCCTTCTCCCCTTCTCTTCTTTTTGCCCACCTTCTTCACCTTCCTTCCCCACATTCTTATCACTCCCCTCCTACACTCCTTCCTCTCCCCAACACCCTTCCCCTCCCCAACACCCCTCTTCTATATCCCTCTCTCACCCTACACCCTCTTCATTACCTTATACCCTCCCTTACCTTACCCAACACCCCTTCATTACCCTTCACTTTTTCAATACCCTATACCCTTCCCCGACCTGTGGTGTAATGGTCAGCATGCTCGCCTCGCAAGCGAGTGGACCCGTGTGAAACTATGGGCAAGTTTATTTACGCCTTTTGCCTCTGTCTACCCAGCAGTAATTGGGAACCTGGATGTTAATCGATTTGCGGGTCGTGTTCCGGGGTAATGGTTAGTCAGTGCAGTTGGCAAGTTGTCCTGTCTGCTCGGACTATTCCTTGACACTGGGTCATGCAGCTCGTTAACTCAAGGCGTGGTTGTTGTGTTGGCGACAGCTTCTGCACCTTAAACAAATTCACGCCTAGGTGGCCCTTGGGGCAACCATTATTATTATACCCTTCCCCTACCTTACATCCCTTCTCTTCCCTATCCTACATCTCTCCCCTATCTTACCCTACAATCTTCCCCTACCCTACACTCTCCCCTCCCTTACACCCTTCCTTCCCCTACACCTTCCCCTCCCCTACGCCTTCCCCTCCCCTCCTTATCCTCCCCTTCCCCTCCCTACACCTTCCCCTCCCCTACACCCTCGCCTCCCTACCTTCCCTCCCCTCCCCTACACCTTCCCTCCCCTACCACCCCACCTCCTGCATCTTCCTCCCCTACCTTCCCTCCTACAGCCTCGCCTCCCTACCTTCCCCTTCCCTACACCTTCCCCTCCCCTACACCTCCTTCCTCCTCTGCCTTCCCTTCCCCTCCTACACCTTCCCCTCCCCCCCACTTTCACCTCCCCTGCCTTCCCCTTCCCTACCTTCCCCACCCCTACACCCCCTCGCCTCCTCTGCACCTTCCCCTCCCCCTCACCTTCCCCTCCCCCACCCCTCCGCCTCCCCTGCCTTCCCTACACCTTCCTCCCCCTACACTCCCTCCCCTGCATCTTCCCTTCCCCCCCTTCCCTACAACCCCTCCCCTACACTCACCTCCTAGCCCTTCCCTACACCTTCCCCTCCCCTGCACCCCTCCTTGCTCTCTACTTCCCCTCCCCTGCCTTCCCCTCCCCTACACCCCTCTTCCTCCCCTGCCTTCCCCTTCCCCACCCCCTCACCCCACCACACCCCTCCCTCCCCTTTTACCCCTACCTCACCTCCCTCTCTTCCCTTCCCTACACCTTCCCTCCCCTACACCTCGCCTCCCTCTGCCTTCCCCTTCCCTCCCCCAGCCCTCCCCTACAACCTCCTTGCTCCCCTGCCTTCCCTTCCCTACACCTTCCCTTCCCTGCGCAACCCCTCCCCTACTTGCCCTCGCCTCCTCTGCCTTTCCTCCCCTACCTTCCCCTCCCCCTACACCCCTCGCCTCCCCTGCCTTCCCCACCCTACACCTTCCCTCCCCACACCTCACCTCCTCTGCTGCCCTTCCCCTCCTTCCATTCCCTCCCCTCTAGCCTCTGCCTCCCCTGCCCTTCCCCCTTCCCTTCCACACCTCTCCTACCTCTCGCCTCCTCTGCCTTCCCTTCCCTCCCCCTACACCCTCCCCTCCCCTACACGGCAGGTATAAATTAATAAGATCTGAAAGTTTTAGTGTCTACATAAATCTGGTCATGTCACATTTAGGGGAGAAGAGAATGTTAAACGTCACTCTGTATTTAAGGTCATTCTCTACCTTTTATTACTAAAGAAGTCGGCCATATCACGTTGAGGAGTACAGCTGTTTAATAGTGAGGAAATGTTATTTGTTGAGTTATTTTCATTTTATAGAAAGTCGTGTGGTGATTCTTGTTTACTTTTCATAATAGTAATCAACTGATTGATATTTCTGAGCTCTTTTTTTCCCTTCCTTCCTGTCTGTCTGTCTGTCTGTGTGTCTGTCTGTGTGTCTGTCTGTCTGTCTGTCTGTCTCCACACCTGCATCATGTTCAGGCATAATTTAGTTTAATTGTAATATCACCTCACACAGACAGAGCTTCAGGTGGCGTAGATTTGCTCAGGTCAGGGTGAGGTGCGAGTGACAATGCTTAAGGTGAATAACATGTTGTGACAGACCCGATAACCGTGTATAGGTCCCGATGTCGCCTCCACTTTCTATTCCCACCTCCTCTTTCTCTTCCTCCTCCTCCTCCTTTTCCTCTTTTCTTACTCTTCCTCCTTCTCCTCCTTAACTTCCTTGCTTTGCCTATTCTCCTCATCTCGCTCTACCTTCTCCTTGGTCCTCCAATCTTTTTTACCCCTTTCTCCTCCTCCTCGTCGTCTTCTTCTTCTTCTTCTTCTATCTCCCATACCCATTTCTTCTTTATCTCCCATACCCTTATCCTTCTCTTCCTGTTCTTCCTCCTTACATTCCTTGTCTTCTTCCTTGCCTCCTCCTCCTTACATTCCTTGCCCTCTTCCTTGCCTCCTCCTCCTTACATTCCTTGCCCTCTTCATTGTCTCTCTTCCTCCTTACATTCCTTGCCCTCTTCCTTGCCTCCTCCTCCTCTTACCCGCCTCCTTGCTCCACCCCAGACTACCAACACCGACCACCATAACAGAACTATGTAGGTCACCTCCCTCTCTTGTACCCGACTAATAAGGCTCTTTTTTTAATCCCCGCCTTGTGTGTGTGTGTGGCGACAACAGCTCTTCTATTCACGGGTTGAGTAACCTCCCAGATAATAACCCGTATCTGACTCCCTCGGTAACTCCGGGTTGTGATAAAGGGTCGGCTCCCAGCATCGTGACTCAAATATGCTGTTGCTGTGTGTGTGTGTGTGTCAGTAATCAATTATCATCGTTTGTCTTGTCGTTATCATTTTTATTGTCGTCATCGTCATTATCGTCATCGTCGTTATTGTCATCATCGCCGTCATCGTCAACGTCTTTGTCGTCGTTGAGGTCGTTGCCCTGGTATGCTTCTCTGCCTCTTATAGTGAGGTTCTCTTTCTTCCACTGTTCTTGTTCACAGTTTTTATTCTAATGTTGACGCTGTTGTCTCCCGGTTAAGTTATTGTATCTCCTTACAGTGTCGTATGTAATCCCTTGAGTACGATACCGTCCACTAAATACAGTGAATTAACCCATTAAGCGTGATATCTTATTTCCTTGGCTACGGTGACTTAACCCCCTTTTGAGTACAACGACTTAATCCCTAGTGCATGTTGTGTTAACCCGTTGAATACGATTTATTATTCCCCTGAGTGCTCATGAGAGTGCGTCGTACTCAGAAAGTTAATTTATTGTTCTCAAGGGGGTTAGAGACATCATAATTAAGAAACTCAGCCGTCATATTCAAGAGGTTCAGTCATCTTTCTTCAAGAAGTTAACTCATCGTATTCATGGGGTTAAGGCGATATCTTTAAGAGTGTTTTGTGAGCCCTTGTATACTTGGTGTGTGTGTGTGTGTGTGTGTGTGTGTGTGTGAAGTCGACATAACCTCACGTGCTCTATGTAGAAACTTGCACAGCTGATGCTTAGTGATATTCCCCCCCTCCTCTCTTTCACAACTTCTCAATATGGATGTAATAATTTTGGGTTCTAAATTACATTCCTCTAAACTGCTATATAAATTTTGTGATTTTTACAGACCTTCCTAAAAGTATTGCCGATCACTTTTGACCATTGGGGAACATCTATAACCATTTATTATGATTTATGGCCATTGATAATAACTCTTTCTTCACCATCACTTTTACTCCAACTTTCCTTTCTCCTCCATTTATAGTTTCCTTCATTATACATGCAATATTACATAAGCGTGCCCCGTTTCTGTTGTTTTTCCTCCTTGACACACATTCGCTTTCATATCATTTCTCCTTAACTGTCCAGGTTTCTACTTTTTCACTCACCTTCCAGTTATCAGATTATTTCCTTCTATTTGTTGTTGAGTTCCTTTATTGATCCCCAACAGCCTTATTAATCCATAAAGTTGTCTTCCTCCTTTCCCTCTTCCAGGTCCTTTTATTCCTTCATCATTATTTATAGTTTTATTCGATATTAATATTTGTCTCAACTCTAAACTTATCCCTTAATTTATTTCAGGTATCCCTTCTGCAAAATCCATGAGATATCGCTAACATGTCTCCCCTTCAACTATCGGTAAGTAACCATTTTCTTCCATACTTAACTTTTACGTTACTGAATTCATCCTCCCCCCCCAAAATCCACTCTCATTTTTTCCCCCTCACTGAAACCTGGGGATAAATATTTCTCTATTTTCTTCTTTGTTAATTACCACTTTTGACTCCCTTCTGAATCTCACAGTCTATGCCAGATTTTTGTGTTTTTATTTGTATTGGTCACCCCCTCCTTCGTTCCTTGTGAAGGTTGAACCACGAGACAGTATAGATGCTCAAAGGGAAAATATGAGAAGTCTTAGTTTGCCTTCTTAGACTTAGTTGATGTAAGTGGTTGAAGTTGAGTTAGGGAATATTCGTTACAGTAACAAGGAATTGAAAGAAATTGATAAAAGGAGTTCTCATAGTTAAGGAATTCGGAACACCTAAAGATTAGGTATCCAAGCTTACATCACCTGAAAATTACCCACCCTAATGCAAATCTAACCTAACTAAATGTTACCTAACCAGACCTAAGTAACATAACATAACAAAACCTAACTTAACACAACCTATATTGATTTTTTATGACGGTCATCTGCGTGTTTGACCCCATGACCTTACTGTTTGACACCATGACCTTGCTATTTGACCCCATGACCTTACTGTTTGACCACATGACCTTACTGTTTGACCCCATGACCTTGTTGTTTGACCCCATAACCTTGCTGCTTGACCCCATGACCTTGTTATTTGACCCCATAAACTTGCTGCTTGACCCCTTGACCTTGTTGTTTGACCCCATAACCTTGCTGCTTGACCCCATGACCTTGCTGCTTGACTCCATGACCTTGTTGTTTGACCCCATAACCTTGCTGCTTGACCCCACTTGTTAACCTTGACCCCTTGTTGCTATTGTTGCTGCTTGACCCCATGACCTTGCTTGACCCCATGACCTTGTTTGACCCCTTAACCTTGCTGCTTGACCATGACCTTGCTGCTTTGACCCCATGACCTTGCTGCTTGACTCCATGACCTTGTTGTTTGACCCCATAACCTTGCTGCTTGACCCCATGACCTTGCTTGACCCCATGACCTTGTTTGACCCCTTGACCTTGGTGTGTCTTATCTAGAAGCTCTTACCTCCACTTTTTTTATTCGAACGGCCTCCATGACGTCATATCCGGGAGATCTCTTCAATATAGTTAATGTCAGCAACTCCTGCACGTGAGAAAATCTTTATTCTTATCTTCCCAGAAGCCAAAGTGTTATCTCATTGACCTTCATCCCCCCATCGTGATGCAGGAGAGTTGCATAGACCTCCACTCTATCTATTTACGATCATGTAAGTGGGTACTATCCGCCACCATCCATCCACCCACCAATCACTCCATCCACCTGCCATACACCCCATCCACATATCCACTCATCCACCACCACCCAACATCCACTCACCCATCTACCCACCATCCACCCTTACCCACCTCATCCACCCACAATACCACAGGAAGTTATTAAATTCTAGATCGGTGATGAGGGAAAAGGAGTGGTAAGGGGAAAAGGAATGAAGAATGAATAGGTGAAGGAATGAGAGGGGTGGAATAGGAAAGATTTATTACCACTCTTATAATCCTACCTGTCACTGTCAACACTAATCTACCTGTGCCATTTTATTTTAATTATTTTTTCCGTTTTCTGTCTATAAAATCACTTGCTTTTGTATCTTATTAAAATCCCCGACAAGCATGATATCATTAATTAATTTGCTATTTAAGCTTTTGTATCTTATCAAAATCCTCGACAATCTTGATATTACTAATTAATTTGCTATTTTAGCTTTTGTATCTTATTAAATTCCTCGATAAGCTTGATATCATTAATTAATTTGCTATTTAAGCTTTTGTATCTTATTAAAATACCCGACAAGCTTGATATCATTATTGAATTCACCTATTTGCTTTTATGCCTTATTATTATCCTCCAACAGTTTAATATTAGTTCGTTATCACCATCTCTGAAGTATTGTTGCAGTCACCATCATCACCACTCACTCACCATCTTCGTCACCATAGCAGCCGTTTCCCTACCACAATCACCATTCACTTCACCATAAACACCATCTACCACTACCCAAAATTACCACCCACCACCAACCACTACACACGACCATCCACCAACAGTACACACCATCATCTATCACTCACCACCACCTACCACCATCTACCACCACCACCTACCACCATCTACCACTACCCAATAACAACACATATCCCTACCCACCACCACCACTATCGCCCACCATCCACCGCTACCATCCAACACTCACCCACCACCACTACCTATCACCACCACTTACTCACCACCCACTACCACCACACCACCACCACCAACCACACACCACCAACCCACCACCACCCATCCACACCACCCACCACCACTTCACCCACCACCCCACACACTCACCACCCACCACCACCTACCACCCACCCATCCACCCACCACATCCACCATCACACCCACCACCACATACCACCACACACCATCCACCCACCACCACCCACCATCCACCTACCACCACCCACCATCCACCCACCACTATCCACCCACCACCACCATCCACTCCACGCCACCATCCACCCACCACCACCCACCATCCACTCACCACCACCACCATCCATCTGCTCACCACCCACCCATCCACCATCCACCCCACCACCATCCACCTACCACCACCCACCATCCACCACCACCATCCACCCACCACACCATCCACCCACCACCATCCACCTACCACCACCCACCATCCACCTACCACCATCCACCTACCACCACCCACCATCCACCTACCACCATCCACCCACACCATCCACCTACCTCACCCACCATCCACTCACCACCACCCACCATCCACCTACTACCACCACCATCCACCATCCACCTACCACCATCCACCTACCACTCAACTAAAATCAGTAATCACTACCCACATTACCATTCTCATATCTCAGTGTTGCAACGCGTGAGTGATAGAAAAGAATATGGATGGATGGATGGATAGATGGATGAATGGATGGATAGATGGATGGATGGATAGATGGATGGATGGATGAATGGATAGGCATACAGAAAAGAAGAAAATCTACACATGTCACCATAATCATCACCCACCATCTCTCTCTCTCTCTCTCTCACGCTAACAGTCACTGCTCTCTCCAGGTAGGGTCAGCGTACACCGTCCATTAACCTGATGAGTTGGGAGGCCAGGTGAGGAGAGAGCCTTGCACGGGGACACAAGGACTACCTCACCTGCAATTACCAAACCGGGAATATAGTGTTGGAATGACATGGGAAGACGACATGAGATGTGTAAGGGTGGGTGGTTGACGTCTAGATGTGATGGGAATGAGAGAGATTACTGAAGGGACAGACAGAGAGACAGACAGACAGACAGACAAGACAGACAGACAGACAGACAGACAGACAGACGGACAGACAGACCACCTATGTCTATTCCAAAGAAGAAAACGAAAGAATAGTGAAAAAAAATCGTACGATGGGGAATTAAATACGAGGATGATTGTGGGGTTGGGAAAAGGAAGAGAAAAGAAAACGATAATATAAACAGTAGGGAAAGTGATGTGAATATGAGAGAGGAATATGACAGGTAACATGACGTCGTTCCACCAGCCTCATATTGACTGTAAAAAAAAAAATGTATCCAGTATATAATTTTTTTTTCCCCATACTGAGTGAGAAAACTACTGTACCGTGATGGAATTTATTCAAGAGATAGGAAATTGACATCTCAGAGTGAAGGAATGTATTTCAAGAAAGAATTTATGTATTATTGACAGATGATTTTTTCCTTTTGTCTGAAAAAATTTGATGTATTTTAGGAACGTTTTTTTCTTTTTTTAATTGGTAAATAATTATTGATGTAGTTTATTGATTGTTGTAAGATTCATTGATTGAGAAAGTGATTCATACAGGTGATTTATTGAAGAGTTCTCACACACACACACACACACACACACACACACACGCGCTTTAATGAACAAGAATTTATGGCCCAGAGGAACCCATAAAATCCCAGAGCGTTATAGATATGTACTGTATACCGTATATATATATATATTATGAGCAGACGGGATATAGTCAAAGTGAGATGAGGAGTGTGGAATGGAATCAGGCAGATCCCTTTTTTTTTTTTTTTATTGTAGGGAAGGAGGAATGAAGGAAGATTAGAGTGGAAGTAGTTAGTTCGGAAATTGAAGAAATTCAGGAGGGTAGAGAGGGCGGGGCTGACCGCCCAGCTAGCTTAATAGTGTGGTTTGGTGTCATGGGTTAGTTATTGTCTGTCAGTACAGGCACTAGACAGCCTTCCTGTCCCATTTTATGGGTGTATTAAGGGCCTTATTTCATATTCCGCCGACCCCACTGGCGGATGCTGGTCTAGGGAGGTTGTCTGTCGCCTGGCTGTAGATCAGGTAATGGACCTTGAGATTTCGTAGCTTTTTGGGAACCATGTATGGTTGTTGTCATATTCGGGAGTCTTAAGGAGTTCTTGCTCTGATCGTTCCTATTCCAGATTCTGCTGGCTAGTGCAGCTGCTGGTTGATGGGTTTCATTCTCAGGTCTCTATGTATCTTTGGCTGTGGTCTGGTGAAGGGTATTTTTCACCTGTGACGAATCTTAGGGCTTCATTTTTGGACCACCTGTAATTTTATTATTTGAGTGGTGCTCATAGCATGAAGAGGTATTGCTGGGTAAGTTAATATCGGTGTGATAAATGATGTCACCAGGCGGAGTTTTATTTTCTCAGGAAGCGCTTAAAGTATAGTTTTCTAGCTCTTTTCTTGCTTTTTTCCTTCCTGCTGTGGACATGATGGGAGTAACCTGTCGTGGATATATGGTGCCCAGGAGGGTCCTTCTTGCTTTTGTATTCTATCTGGGCATTATTGTTACTAATGGATGGGTTTTCTCTGCATATGGTATCACTGTGAATTTCGGGAGACTGGTTTGGATTTTCCATTGTTTCTAGATCCTGGAGAGTCCTTAGTGACCACCCATCCTCCTCCTCATCTCCTCCCTCATCCTCCTCCCTCATCCCCTCCCCCTCATCCCTCCCTCCCCCTCCCCTGAAGGCCAGTATTCACAGCGAAGCTATAGTAATTGTCGTTGAAAGAACATCTAACAAATGAGATCTTGGAGCGAATGGGAGAGGAACCCACTCCCTCATTTGCCCATGTGAGGAAGAGGAGGGGAAGGAAGAAGAAAAGGAGACTGTGATCAGTGAAAGGATTAGGAAAGAGAAAGAGGGAATAGGCAAATATGAGAAGGGATGATTAAGGGTGAGGGAGAAGACAGAGAGAAATAAAGAAGGGATGTAAGGAATAAAGGTGGAGAGGAAAGACAAGGATTACAAGGACTAGGAAAGGAAAGGAGAGGGTAGGAAGAGGAGAAGACGAGAATAAGGTGGAGAAAGAGACAGAGAAAGAAAAGCTAGAAAGGGGAAAAAGAGGAAGAAAGAGAGATAGGCTAAAATATACAAGAAACGAAGAATTAGTGAAAATGAGAATGCTATTTTTTTAGAAAACTTTATTTACTAGTTTATTAATCTGGTACCAAAAAAAGTGACGAACATGATGAAAACGAGTTCCACTACCTCTTACGTCCGTCCGTCTATCCGTTTTTCTACATGTTGTTCGTCCGTTCGTCATCCCGCACTTATTATCCCGAGCAAACTGTGTGAATAGATGGTTGTTGCTATAATATAAGACGAGTCATTTATCAACAAGCAGTTATTCATTAGAAGGGAAAAGTAAGACGTGTATTTTATATGTATTTGTTTTATACTTTGTGTGAGAGAGAGAGAGAGAGAGAGAGAGAGAGAGAGAGAGAGAGAGAGAGTCGGATCGCGAGAACGCCCACTCCTTCAGATGTCCGAGTGGTTCACCTTAAGAGATAAAACCAACCCTACCAACCAGCGCCTCAAATAAACAAAGAGAAGCAAGAGAAGCGCAGAGAGCTAGCAAAGGGAGAGGGTCGAGGTCAAAAGGTCATCACGTTGTTGACCTGATCAGGCGTTGTTCTTTTTTTTTCTATATAACGTAAACATTGTATATACCGCACTGAATATGACCTTAACTGGGTATATCACATCAGTTGTAAATTCCTCTGAGATGTTTCGTAGGTGAGGTGTTATGTGAGATATGAGGAGGGAAGGAAGAAGGAATGAGGAGTTTAAGAACAGAGGAGAAGGAGGAAGTGAGGTTAATGAGGATAGGGAAAAAAGAGTGAAAGACAGTGAGGAATACAAGAAAGGAGGAGGAGGGGGAAGAAATGAGGATGATAAGGATAGAGAAAGAGGAGGAAGAGATAGTGAGGAGTACAAGAACAGAGGATAAGGATAAAGAAGGAAGAAAAGAATGATAATTAATGAAATAGAAGAGACAGAGGGGAGGCAGATATAGTAAGGATTATAAGAATGGAGAAGAAATGGGGAAGAGAGAGGTAATCAACAACATAGAAAGATGGGGAAAGAGGATGTAAGGATTAGAATAAGGAGAAGGGTAATGTAGTGAAGATAGGAAGAATAAAGAAGGAGAAAGATAAAGGTCTGTGCATTTCACAGTTCTTCTAGATTAGAGCTCATGTTTTTGACTTGAATGTTTTAATAAGCATTGGACAGGCCAAGGTCACGGTCAACATTTTATTTCTTGCATGCCTCTTTGGCCAGTCTATCAACACTTGTCATGATACCTAATTTAACATGACGGAATCCACACAAATTGAATACGAAAGTTGTTCCCCTTGGCAGTTATCACATTAATTTATCACAGACAACTTTAGAAATAGAGCATGACGGTCTGTTCATCGATTTCAATGCACTTAGGGAGTCACAGAATATCACCCTACCTCCATTTTCTTTAAGATAGTCTGTGGCGAGGTATTTGTGACCTTAATGACACCAATACACTGTCAAGAGTTCCTTCAACCTGAGCTTTTAAAGGCAGGAACCCCTTCTCTTCACTTGCTCCCCACCACCATATCCTCGCCAACATTTATGTCTTCTACAACCACTAATTCAACAAAACTTATTCCCCGACAGTTTTTTGTTCTCCACCACCTTCTCCCAACACACTGCTCCACTACCACAACAAAGCCCTACCACTTCCTCACCAACACAATTATTTCATTCCACCACTTCACCAATATTCTGTTCCTCCACCACTTCCTCACTAACACGTCTCCTCCGTCACCCCACTCACTATTGCCCCACGAACATATCCTCAACTCTACTCATGACTCGTAAAGATGTTCAACGTCGTCATGGAAAAGGGACCATGAGGAGCTGTAACACTCAAGATAATGTTTTTGTCGTGTCGTTTGATCAGGTGTAACGGAGTGTTGTGTTACCTGCATGTAGGGTGGTTTGAATAATAATAATAATAATAAATAATAATAATAAATGATATAGTAGTGATAATATATTGATGGCAAAACGGTACTGTACTATTAATAATAATTATATATAACTCGCTGTAATCATCTTATCTCCAGCCATTTGTTATATTAATTTATTTTTATTATACTCGTATTTTTCTGTATTTATCACCTCTATCTATTTGTTATACCCATCTATCACTCTTATATATTTTCCTCCGCCTTTACTTTGATCTGGGGTGACTATATAGGAACCTGAATTAAGAAAGAGGATGAAGGGAAGGGAAATAATAATGAAAGGGGTGCATGACAAGTGTTGGGAGGAAGAGAAGGGGTAGAAGACACGAGGAAAACACACACACACACACACACACACAACAACACACAGGTAACTCTCTCCTACATATCCGTAAAAAAATCCACAGACGCCTAAAAAAAAAAACTAGTAAAGACATAAAATTCTCATCATCAGAGTTGACGTGTCATACAAGTGGTGTTTGTAAGAAGTTTAGTTGGACTGGTGGACATGGTCAAGAACTTCACTTTATGATGAGAGGGAGATCAATGGGTGGGGGGATATATACATCAGTTTATTAGATTCTGTTGTTTATCTGTTTGATGGAGGATTTTTGGTTTTTCAGTCCCTGTATTTCTTTCCTTCTCGTCTCTTCCTCCCTCCTTCACTTCCTTTCCCCTCCTCCTTCCTATGCCTACCTCTCACGAATGATGGTGTGTCTGTCTGTCTGTGCACTAAGTAATAAACCTATTAAAACTAATGTATATCACACAGTCTACACTACACTTACACAGATCACCATCGACGCTAACATTCACCTTTAACCCCAAAGTTACGCTAACAAACTAAATTAATGAATATTTTATATAATAAAAGATTAATGTCATTTGTGAAGCGTTAATAAATTATCACGAATAAATTAACAGGTAACGGGTGATTTTCATTAGAGAATTTTTAATAGAGAATATTAATTGTGGGAATTAATTAAGATATGAATATATTTTGAGATGTTAAATATAAAATAAAAACGAAGGCAATAATGAAAATGATTATCGTTTGAGAATTTCTGTCAAAGGGAGACGCATAAGACTTAGCATAGAAAAGAAGGTTACGAAGAAATCTTAATCTCTTTCTATATAATCAAGTAACTCAATCTGGATTCTAAATAAGAAACTCAAGTGTTTTACTTATACTTCAGGTGGCCAGGCAAGAGGCAGAGTCCGTATTAACTAAGACTTTATTTCTATCAGTTTTATCAAATATCTTCCACGAGGTATATTTATTCTTACCCTACAGTCTCAGTGCAATTCTGGGACCATCTTTAGATGTTAATTTCCTCGTGGTCTATATACAGTAAGTTAGTTATATAGATTGTATTCTCAAAATATCCTTAGTTCCGAGAAAAAATATTTAACGCACAAAACCTTTCAGAATCTGAGTTTGGGATCAGGGGAGTCGCTTACCCGTGGTTGTATGCAAATTAGATGAATTTAAATGTCCGATGAAAGAGATGCGAAGCGAGAGTTAAGGGTTCCGAGACTGTTATTGTTGCTGGAGGGACGGTAAAGTTTGTGGGGGTCAATTGACTTTGTTGTTTTTTAGACTGTGTATGTGTAGTGTGTATGTGTGTGTGTGTGTGTGTGTGTGTGTGTGTGTGTGTGTGTGTGTGTGTGTGTGTGTGTGTGTGTGTGTATATATATGCGTTTTGTGCGAGTCTATTTTGCTACTCTTTCCTCCTCATCAAAATTCCAATACTTTATTTTTTCCTACATTTTTTCTACAATCTACCTCAAGAAACACCCTCCAGATCCTCCCCACATAAGACTAACATACGCACGTAGTAGGGTCCTGTACCAGTGAGCCGTGAGAAACATAAGTGTAGCCTTGTTAATGGTCAGCTGTGTGTCTCATTGGTTCCTGGTAAAGTGTTGTGGTGTTTACCAGAGAGGCCGCCTCTGGCCTTTGTGTGTGTGTGTGAGTTGGAAGACGAAGCCTACAGGTCACTGTCATTAACACATAACCACAACTACAGTGACAATACCACACCACCACAGCTACACTGGCACACCACACCACCACAGCTACACTGTCACTACCACACCACCACAGCTACACTGTCACTACCACACCACCACAGCCACACTGTCACCACCAACACCACCACAGCCACACTGTCACTACCACACCACCACAGCCACACTGTCACCACCACACCACCACAGCCATACTGACACTGACACACCACCACAGCCACACTGTCACCACACCACCACACAGCCACACTGTCACCACCACACACCACTGAATACACACCATGTTACCACACCACCACAGCCACACTGTCACTACCACACCACCACAGCCACACCGTCACTACCACACCACCACAGCCATACTGACACCATTCACACACCACAGCTACACTGTCACTACACACCACACCACAGCTACACTGTCACTCACCACACCACCACAGCTACACTGGCACACACACCACCACCGCTACACTGTCACTACCACACCACCACAGCTTCGCTGTCACACACACCACCACAGCTACACTGGCATTACCACACCACCTACAGCCACACTGGCATTACCACACCACCACAGCTACACTGTCACCACCACACCACCACAGCCACACTGTCACCACCACACCACCACAGCTATACTGACACACACACCACCACAGTTCACTGTCACTACCACACCACCACAGCCACACTGTCACTACCACACCACCACAGCTACACTGTCACACACACCACCACAGCCACACTGGTACCACACCACCACAGCCACACTGTCACTACCACACCACCACAGCTACACTGTCACTACCACACCAGCACAGCTACACTGGCATTACTCACACCACCACACAGCCACACTGTCATCACCACACCACCAGCTCCCATTTCTGCCACACACAACACTCTGCTTATCAGAGACCTGTTTCCCATAAACCTTCTCCTCATATTGCTCTCTCTCTCCTCCATTTTTTATCTCTCTCTGCCCTTTTCTCCTTCTCTCTTCTCGCTTCCCCTTCTCTCTCCCTATTCTTCTCCCTCTCGTTCTTCCCTTCCCTTTCTTTTTTCCTTTTTTCTCCCCATCCTCTCCTTCTTCTTTCTTCTCTCCCCTTTCTTTCTCCTTTTTTCCTCCCTGTCCTCCCTCTCCCTTTTCACATTCTCTCTCCACCTTATCTTTTCTTTCCTTTCTTTTCTCCCCATTTCTTCCCCCTCCCTCTTCTCTCCCTCTTCTTTCTCCTCTCTCTCTCCGTCCTTTCCCTTCCTCATGTTCCTGGAGACCTTAAAGAATTACCTCCCAAGACCAACATATTTCTTCAGCCTCTACCGAGTTTTTTTCTTAATTTTCTTCTTATTTTCTTTTCCCTCCTTACATCTTATTTTCTGTCTTATTCCTCCCATCCTTCAAACATGTGTCTCCTATAATCTTTATCATTGTTTGTGTTTTTCTTTATAATCTCGTTTTAGTTTCAATCTTTATCCTATTTTATGTTTTATTCCTCACGTCTTTTAATCCTGTCTTTTTCATTACTGTATTTATTTTGATTTCTGTTAGATGAGGGGAAAGAGAGGGAGGAGAGAGAAGAGAGGGAGGAGAGAGATAAAGAGAGGTGAGGGAAAATGGGGGGTAGAAATATATAGAGAGACGAATGGATAAGGAGAGGGAAGAGGGAAGAGGAGGTAAGGAGATGGGGAAGAGATAAGAGATAGATAGATGAGGGGAAAGGGGAGAACGGAAGGAAGGGATAAGGGATGATGGATGAAAAAGCAACTGGGATGGAAGGGTTGCGAAGAGAGGGAGATGATAGGGAAAGAAAGAAGAGAGAGAGAGAGAAATGGAAGGACAGGAAAGCGGAGAGGAAGAGAGTTAAGTAGAAATGAGACGACGAAAGGGCGGGCGGGGAGGGGGGGAGATGTGATGAATAGGTGAGAGAGAGAGAGGGAGGAGGGTGTTGAAAAGAGGAAGGAGAGACCATCATAACTCTCCCTTTATTCTCCCCTCTCCCCAATACCCTCATCCCTCCTCTCCCCACCTCCGACGTCTATCATTTCATTAGCTGTATCCCGGCATTTCCCATCTGTCTTTCTTTATATATTTAACTTTTTTTCTATTTACCTTTTCTTTGTTACGATGGTTAGTGTTAATTTTTATTGATATTTTGAAAGTATTTTTTTTTGTTAAGTGTCTATATATGTCTGTATCTAGTTTATGTATATCAACAGGTGAGGGTATATTTATTGCAGTATTTATATAGTAGAATATATAATACACTGGTAGGTTGTAAAGATGGTAGAATATGTGGTGGTTAATAGTTACAGAGACAACATTTATGATGCTCTGTTGTTACTGTTTCTGTCTTTTGAGTATTTCACACCCCCATTGTTAGCGGAGGACACACACACACACACACACACACACACACACACACACACACACACACACAGTCACAACACCATACAGACACACGTAGTCTTCTCTGTCATTCTTTTTAAGTCTGGTAAAATAAGTAAACTTTTTCACTTTGCTTGTCCAGTACAATCAGTGAGTTGTCGAAGGTAGTCATCGTTTAATATGTGTGCCTGAGTATCTTCTGAGTACTGAAGGACATAGAGGCTCTTATTACTGAAGATCATAGATAATAGTATACTGTCTTCTCTGGTTCATGAAATACTCGCTATCAATAACCTGTCATTAGGGGAGATGCCAAGTTTATGAAGAATCACTTAATAATGAGTTGGAAATGTATAGTCTACATCTGGGAATGTGGAAGTGGTGGTGGTAGTGGTGATAGTAATGATACGGTGGTGGTGATTATGAGGGTGGTGGTGCTAATGGCTGCTCATACAGACCATTACCACCACCACCATTAACAGCAACAACACCAAGGAATCAGCACCAATAACAACACCAACACCACCACCCTCACCGTCAGGAGTAACATGACCCAGCCAGCAGGAGGCGGTGAGGACAACACTATTCATTTCTCTGCTTCCATTCTTTCCCTGTGTGTTGCTCTGTGTCACCACCGAGTTCTGACGCACACTACGAGTCTCTGATACGAAGAACAATAAAAGGCGCATGTGTGTGTGTGTGTGTGTGTGTGTGATTATAATAATAATAATAAACGAATTTATTAGAATTGCAGCCGTGGCTGAAAATATACAAACTTACATGTGATTTAGACATAATAATATACGTTCAATACATTTACAGGGCTGTACAGTACATAAACAGAGCTGTTTTTTATTTTTAACAATAGGTGGGATGGTGCTATTTTTATATCTATCAGTGCGGGCTCTATGAGCTGAATTTTGTTGAAGTGGCGGACTGAGCGAGGTGGGCGGAGGACTGCAGGTGGCAGTAAGGGGCGATGACGTGGATGATGAGGTAGTCCACTATCAAACCTTGTGCGTGTTGGTGGTCGAGAATGGCATTCCAGGTGAGAGAGCGGTTGTTGTGGAGTAGTCTGCGCCGAGTATGATTCTGCAGGCCCTTCTGTACCTTCTCTAGCTGACGTTGTTGGGTAGAGGTTGAGAGAAGACGACTAGGCTGGTGACGCATACGTTAATTTTGGGAGTATAAATGTTGTAGATAGTCTTCAGCTCTGGCGGGTGCCCCAATGATCTGAGTCGTCGTATGTACAGTGTGTGCGTGCGTGCGTGGCGTGGCGTGGTGCGCGTGCGGTGATATGAGTGCTTTTGTTTTTAAATGTATCATTGGATGCCAAAAGAAGCTGGTTTCATTTCTGTGATGTGTGTGTTTAGGACTCGTGTCAAACCGCACACACACACACACACACACACACACACACACACACACACACACACACACACACACACACACACACACACTAGGGAGATACGCTTGAGGATATATGTTCTCTTGCAGTAAAAATATAGAAACTCTTCAATAAAAGTTTAAGGTGAAAGTTTGATTGTCAAGTTAAAGTACGACGCACACATTGTGGGTCCTTGGCTTGTGTGTACGTTGGTCTTGGTGGGTAAAGGAGACACAGAGAGACAGAGACAGCGAGATAACCAGAGAGAGAGACAACGAGATAACCAGAGAGAGACTTATTCTGGTATTCTTCAGTATTTTTTTCAATGATATCTTCACTCAAAAATACTTCCAATATTATCTGAAAATATTTTACCCATCAATTAGTCCATATTCTTTAACACTCGTAACTTCAACCAAAGCATCAATCTAATATTCTTTGCCTAGGTATCTATATAACAATCTATACACAACTACATAGAGAATCTCGTAGGTTTATGGTTCGTCTAAATAATATGTTGTGGGAGTGTTTTATCATATATAGTGCTAAGAACCTGTTGTCTGGATAATGAAAATGACGATCGTGTCTTTACTACCAAGTTTAGGGACGTGTTGATGGTGCTGGTGATGTTGGTGGTGGTGGTGGTGGTGGTGGTGGTGGTGGTAGTGGTATTGTATTGGTGACTGTTGTTATTGTTTGTTGTTGTTGGTTGTATTTTATATTACTGAATGTTGTTGTATTACCAGCAAACCCTCTTTAATACATTGTCCACGAGATGAGACGTTAACACACACACACACACACACACACAACATTCATCTGCTATATTATCATCATCTTTTTTCGTTTGGGTGGAGCGATTTCCAAGAGTCATATTTGTAATAATTGACTGGGAATATATATTGTGTGTATACCTGCACGGTCTATGTAACATTGTATACCTGCATTGTTTATATGTTCATGCTAAATCAATATAAACATATTAGTAGCATTTTTCTGGATCGGTCTGTCTGTCTAGCTGTCGTTATGTGGAGAAGAGGAGCTGAAACATTACCGCCTCCACACGGCTGGCTGGGTGTGTGAGAGACAATGATGATATATGAACAGGATAAAAGGAACAGCAACAAAAAATAAAGTCAAAGAAGAAGACAACTATGAAGAAGCCAACGAAGAAAAAGACGACCAAGAGGAAGATGACGATGAAAAAGACGATGTCAGAAGACGAAGAACAAGAAAAACAAAAAGAAGAAGAAATTGCAAAAGAAGTAAAAAGTAGAATACTGTGATGTGTATTTCTTCGATAATAAATTTCACCATTATACAGTACAGCCAAGGCCAAGTCCTATCTCTCTTGATACAAACGTCAGCAAGCCATCACAATCCGACCACCCAGAAGCCACCAGGGGAGACAGAGAGCAGCAGAGACAGACCGGAGAGACAGACAGACAGACAGACAGTAAATTAAGTTTATGTGTGTTTTTATCCCATGACGTAGATTACAAAGTATGTGAAGGACCTCAGTGTTGAGTCATCTAGTAGTGTTTAGTCTGCCTGCCGGGCGTCGTGGGTATGTTTATTCAATTTCATGCCCCATCACACCACAACCCCTACCTCTCACACCCTTCCATCCACCCCTTTCCTCCCTGTTAGAGCCGCCTAGGGACAACGCCTTCCTGTTGTGGCGGGGCAGAGGTGAGAGCCGAGGATCTTAGCTCCAATGAGGGGATGAGTATAATGTCAGAAAATAACATACTGAAGAAAACGGGAGAATATCACTTCATAATCTTAATGTTTTCCTAGTATCGATAAAAACAAAGCCTGGTGATAGTTTTGGCGCTGTCAGTATATATGAATGTCAGTATGTGAGTATTTCATAATATATATATATATATAAAAAATACAGCGTGTATGTGTTTACCGAAAATCATAAAAGTGATATATTGTCGAACGCCCAAAAATCATATATTTAAAATAATCGGATCATTCTTATTACCCGGCTCCTCCTGCCTCTTGGGGGGATCAGCGGCCTCTGCAATTTTCAAGAAAATTCATCCACTCTCTTAAGAGTTTATTGCCTTCATCTGAGGAAGAAAACAACACGTAGAGAACAATACATAGAGAACACTGCATAGAGAACACCATGAAGATAACACGACGAAGAGAACACCACGATGATAACACCACGATGAGAACTACACAAACATACGACGAACACAACGACAAACGGGTGTCCATAATATCCTGGGAATAAAGTTTTGAAAGTAATGAACAACTCGATTCAGAATACAGAATTTGTGCATAACTATTTGGCAAATTCCCGTGAAAGTTTGCACCTTTACAAATAAACAGACGGGTAAATTAATTCACTTGTCTGCCCCTCGAGCAACAGGAGAAAGGTCTGTAAATATTGCTCGGTCGTCGAAGTTATGAGCGCTGTAACTCCAGCAAAAAAGAGGTGATGATACTTGGCTCGTACACATGACCCAGGAATATCTCAGCACAAGTCAATACTTATACAGATTATCAAGACACCACACACCTCATACAGATTATCAAGCAACATGTACATCATACAGATTCTCAAGACATATTACAGATTATCAAGACACCACACACCTCTCAGATTATCAAGACAACATACCTCATACAGATTATCAAGACACCACACTCATACAGATTATCAAGACAACATGCACCTCATACAGATTCTCCAACATCAAACCTTAAGTTATCAAAACATCATCATATCTTAGAGAAAAAAGCCTCATAAAGGTTACTGCAGTATGAGGGCATGTAGGTAATCCGTAGACGTACATCCCTGTCGTACAGTCAAGCAAGCTAATAACTGTTTCTTGGGGCTGGGTGTTCTTCTCCACCACGTCCCAGGGTTTATTGCCAGCTAGACATCCGTGTTTCCCCCCCAAGTCTTGCTCCCCTGGGTCGCTGACGCCCACCCTAACACATACCAGAGACGCAGGCGGTAGGGCGGAGGTCTGTCTCGCCCTGGTGTAGTGGGAGAATAACGTGTTCCCTTCGTTTGTGGAAAAGTGTTGAATGTCTTACTGATTTGTAAAGAAGATGTTGTGCCGTGGTTTATTTTTAGTTTAAAGTTGATTTGAAAGGTTTTGTTGTTTTATTGGGTATATTCTTGAATTATTATTTGTTTCTATATGTTTTACTTATTTTAAGAATCTTGGTTGTGTGGGTGTGGTGTGGTGTGGTGTGTGGTTAAAGTGTATATGAATTTCTTATTTCACTGCCGGATAAAGAAATCGTAAAGTATTTCTTATTTTTAAAGAAGTTAGGAAGGAGAGTTAGAGTGTTTTATAATTAACATTACCTGGGAAGCTTCTTTTATTTTACAAATATTAAAAAATTAATTTAACATTTTCCATTTAAATTTTTCATTTTTAATTCTTTATATTTTATTTTTACTTTGTGTTTAATGTAGTTTTTCTTTAATTTGCTTTATTTAATAGTTTGTTCATTTGTATTTATGTATTGGTTATATTTATATTTCTTAAATGAGTCTTAAAGTCCTTCCTATACGATTAAAGAAAAATAGGTGTTGAAGTTTCTTTTAATTGTAGGAAATATAAAGTTTTATTGTTTCCTCAGATTTTTTTTAAGTAAATTAACTTTTTATTAACACATTTATTCATTATTCATATATTAACGTAGTTCCAATTGAGATATACTGCAGCAGGGAAGAGATGTCTCATTATCTCGTAACTGTTAACGGAGAGAAAACTTAAAGATTTATCTCAAAGGCAAAAGTGATAAATATATCAAGAATATCTCAATTGTAATAGATATTTAAATTATCTTTTACCTGAAGATTAATAATTTATTTTTAACGCGACGAAAACTGATATAATAATAATAATAATAATAATAATAATAATAATGATAATAATAATAAATAATAATAATAATAATATCTCTAATAGATAATGCAAAATTGTCAGTAAAGATAAAAATAAGATAACAAAAATAAAAAAAAGTTAACAAAAATAAGTTAAATAAAATACAATAAAAATAACAAACCAAATAAAATAACACCCCCCAAAAAAAACATCATTGAAGTTACCATCTTTACAGCAGTCCAGGTTTATATGGAAAAAAAACCAAAAAAACAAAACAGAAACAAAAAGTTACTCCTTTTATTTTTTCCACTGGAGGTGAAAAATAACAAAGGGTGAAGTCGTGTTGTCCACAGTGGGAACCTTCGACAAACTTCTCTCCTTGCAAATGGTTTCAGAGGGTGGGGAGGGTTAGGGGGGAAGGACCCAAGGGAACTCTCCTATGCATAGTCCAAAGTTTACCCAACTCTCCTTTGAAGTTAAGTTTGGCTCGTAGACTGCCTTTGGCTCGCGCTCTGCCAGCATCACAAGCAGGGTTTACTCTCTCTGTCCTGCCCACCTCTTCCTCCCCCTCTCCCCTCCTTCCTCACCCCCTCTCTCCCCTTCCCCCTCTCCCTTCCCCTCTTCCTTCCTTATCTCCCTCCTCATTCCTCCTCCCTACTCTCCCCATTACCCTCCTCCCCCTCCTCCCTTCCTCACCCCCTCCTCCCCTTCCCCCTCCCCTCTTTCCCCTCTCCTCCTTCCTTTCCCCTTCCTCTCCCTCCACGTGTTGTATATTTGAAATAAAACTGAATAAGAGACAGAATGGGAATGGGGGGAATGAAATGGAACTGAAAATGAGAATAATAACAAATGCTTTATCCTGCCCCCCCATCCCTACCCCGCTCCCCGATGTATAAGTTGCTGTAAATGAAACTGAATGAAAAAACAAACAAACGAATAGAGAAGAGAAATGAAAGAATACTGTAAGATAAAGAATGAATAATGAAAAATTGATACAAATTATGAAAAATAGATAAATTAATTGATAAGAGATAAAGAAGAATAGGAGGATTAATGAATAAATTATATATTGTAAACAGATAACGAATATATACTGATAAGGGCATCACTTAATATACAATTATGAATAAATTTTAAGATTTATTTTTTTATTTTTTTATTTGATTGAACCGGAAATACGAATTAACAACTTTAATGATAAGTATAAAGTGTGGTGGCCGAGTGGATACGATCATGATTCTTGTCGTAAGGGCCGATGGTTTGATTCCGGCGCACCCTTGTTTGACCCAGTTGCCAGTGTGTACTTGATGTTTAGTTGGGTAAGTGAAGGTAGTCAGGCGCATGTTGCTATAAATCACAGGAATCTCACCGTAGACAAGAGTTGAATACAGTGAACCTAATTATTTTTTTTTTTTTTTTTTTATTATTTTATTATTATTATTTATTATTATTATTATTATTATTATTATTATATTATTATTATTATATTATTATTATTATTATTATTATTATTATTATTATTATTATTATTATATTGCTTTGCTGGAATCAATCTTCCATTTCTTTTATATTTTGTTCTCACGAATCTATTTCTATTGTTTTATTCAAGATCAATGAGCACCTCTTCATCTGTGGGAACCTTTCTAAATAGCCTTTATTTCTTTTTATGTTAGAATCTGTCATTTAATATTTTGTTTTATCGTATTAACTTTACCGCAGTTTGGACCCGGCGAGAAAGTTAGTGATTCTGTTACTATTTAATGCCAAACTGACAAGGTACATTTTATAAAAGTTGTTTCTGTTACACTTCTAATCTTCTTGTAACAAAGTTTAGCGACGTAATTGGTGCTATGAAATGGTCCGCGCCATTATTAATGAAGATTTTAGAAATGCCGTTCAATGAATCTTATACTACCCTTCTCGACCACCCCGACCCCTCCAGACCCCTCCTGTGCCCCTCCTCCCTCCCCAACCATTAGTTGTTACCTTCCATAAGGACATTAACTAATTCACATTCGAGTTTGGGAGAAAACATGGAGACCTTTAAATTAAAAAAGTAAATATTTCCTTTGTGTTTGAGTATGTAAGTAGTTCAATCTCACTCCCAGTACTAATACAGTAAACAAACGTATAATTTGTGTTTGAGAGGAAAGGTTTCTTGTTTGTATTCGATTAGTAAAACAGATGTATAATTTATCTTGACGCGTATCTGAGCAAAATAAATACCAAGACATTAAAGATTCTGTACACTACAACGTTTACTCATTCTTACACGAGTCTGAAAAAATCATTGACGTTCAAATATTTATTCTCATTTATTTTACTAAGTTAACTCTGTCAAATAATTCTATAAACTTAATTTATTTTGACACGAGACTGAAGATAATAATTAAATGAGAAATAAAATTCCTATTAAGTTATCTTACACAATTTAATGATTATATGATTGGCAGTAAATACTAATTATATAACTCGAATTATTTTATAAAGTTAATAAAATAAATGGTAGATTATAATCATATATTCATTATTTTTACAAAGTATTAATTCTCACGAGATAGAAATAATTGACATCTCACATATTATAAAAGTTAACTAACCTTTCAGCAGCTATACGAGAATAAATAGCTCATCTCACAGGAATAATAAAAAAAATACGAAATATCCGAACATCTTACCTGGAACAAAATAATTTCGCTCGAGTTTTAAAACAGAGTAACTTATGTTATCCCCTTACAAACATATTTATCTCAAATTAATATTATATATATATATATATATATATATATATATATATATATATATATATATATATATATATATATATATATATATATATATATATATATATATATGTTTTATTCTCATTCGTAAGGGATATTTATACCTACTTTATAAAACTAATGAATTAATGACTATAAAGATATTGATGAAGATGTGAAAATGATGATACGAAATAAAATACCGGGTTTTAGGTTTATTTAATGGGTTTGATCGGTTTCAGGTTTTGCTTCATTGTTAAACAGAGCGACATTCGGGACGGATGATGCAATTTTAAAAAAAAAGATTCTATCTAAGCTGTAATCATCGAATATTTCATCATATTGGGGGAAAAAATTCTTGACTGACTGTACATACTAAAATATTTTCTTAGTCTTAAAACAACTATTTTCCTGTATGTTGATTTAAAGAGATTTTTTTCCCATATTAGAATAGAACCTTAAACGACGTCTCCTTCACCTGTATCTAAACCCTGAACGGACTTTTTCTTTCTTTTTTACGAGAATTAAAGTCCTAGGATGGAATTCCTCCATTTTGAACCTTAAGACATCCCCTTTGTGTCTAAATATATCCGAAGAATTATTCATACCCTTAACCAAATTTACTCTCATGGTAAATGGACACTTTAGAACTTCCTCCACGCTTAAACCACCATATTTCACTCATTGGAAACACGGCGTATCCTTACCTAAACTAAAAGAATTTTCTTTCAAACTCTAGTATTGGCTCCTAAAGTAGACTGTTCGAGCACCTCAAATTATGAAAAACAAGACGAAGAGTTCTCTCTCCCCCAACTCTTTCAGTAACTTCTGTTTGCAACGGAGACAAAAACCCCAACCCCCCTGCTAGAATCTGTGCTTGAAAGCAATCCTACCGGTTTCTTTTTATTCTCATGGTGCTCTCTCTCTCTCTCTCTCTCTCTCTCTCTCCTCATACTGCCAGATTTGTAAATATTATTATTATTATCTGAAAATTAAGGAATTGTAGCACCTGTAAATATAAACACTTATTATTATTATCATTATCATTATTATTATCATTATCATTATCATTATTATTATTATTATCATTATTATTATTATTATTATTATTATTATTATTTAGCTCTATGGAAGAAAACGGTGATTCTGGTTTACCAATAGATTTTTAGACGGACACAGAAAATTGCAGATGAGAGGATGAACAAAACAGAGAGATGAACCGAGTAATTCATAACTTTGATGTAATTTCAGTAAGAATAACCGTAAACATCCTTTATTCATTTTTTTCTTTTCATTATTTACCGTATCATATATATGTTAACATTTCATTTGGAATTTTTATTAACATACAGTTTCATCTGATCTACTTCCAATTTTTCCTCTTTTTTTTTAAAATAATATATTTTTTTTACATTAATCTCGACATATAGTTTATGTATATATGATCCTCGCTATCTTTAAAATTTTATGGCCTCTTAGTAGGCTTTACAACAGAAGAGAGAGATTCATGATAGGAAAATATAAAAAATTATATTAGTTAAACCAAACGAGGTTAAGGTTATACTGTAGTCATCCTCACTGGGGGATCGTAGTGTTTAGTACAGTTAGTTGTATAATTATTATGACACAAACAGACAGACAGACGAACTGGTGACAAAAGCAGACAGACGGACATATAGTCACAGAAAGACAGAAAGAAGAGCAGATATAAACAGACAGACAGTCAGAAAGACAGTATGACAGACAAAACAGAAATAAACAGACTGACAAATACACCCCCCAAAAAAAACGAATAACAAACACACAGACACAAAAACATAGTCAAACAAACTGACCGAAAGTGAATGACGACAGACATACAGACGAATATCAACAGGCAGACAGACAGCCCAGGACTCAGCTAGCGATGATGACTTATTCCACCAAAGGTAGACAGTAGACAGGTATGAGACAGTTATTATGCTAATATCGCCAGTTTTTACCACAAAGTGCTGGACGGGGAGCTGGCAGACGACTGTAGGAGTGCTATGTCTGCCGCTGTCACTTTCTCTTTTCTTCTCCTCTCCCCCCTCTATCTTAATTTTACACACTCTGGTTCATATCTCTGTGAGCGTCACTGATGCTCAAAGTGAGGGGAAACTGGGTTTTTAAGTCAGCTGTCCCCTCGGTGTCTGGTGTATTACTGTCCCCTTGTGTGGTGTGAGAAACGAAAAAACATTGGAGGAGGAAAAGTTGCCAGGAGGGTGTGATGGTAGTGGGTAGGAGGTGAGGAGGAGGAGGTGCAGGAGAAGGAATAGTGGAAGGTGGATGAGGTGTAGGAGATGTGATGAGTGAGGTGAGCTGAAGGCGGTCGAAGATGGCGAGAGGTGCTGGAGTTGAATAGAGAAGAGAGAGAGAGGGCAGAGAGGAAAAACGGAAGAAAAAGACCTAATAACGAAAAACAGACGCACAGAGTATGCTCCAAGAAAGGAGGTGTACCATTTACACACCTCAGGGGTCTCTGTCGTCCTTTCGTCAAGACATTATTGCTAATAAGACATCGATTTCCAATTTCAGCATTACGGGTTCCCATGAATAACAAATACGACGATCCTCTCTCTCTCTCTCTCTCTCTCTATTGTCTCCTTTGTCTAGATCTTTATCGATTGGTCTCTAATTACACAAATCCTTGACACGAAATCTTTGTGGCTCAAATTGTTTATGATTTAAATCCATTATTACAAAATTATGACAGGAACCTCTTGTGACACGAATCTCTTATGGCATGAACGACCCTTAATAACACGAAGCCTTTATGACTTGGCCTTTCATGGGATGAAGCCCTTATGACATGAAGCCCTTTGAAACAGAAGCCTTATTACACAGACCTTGATGACTTGATGACGAAGCCCTTATAACACAGACACCTTGATGACAGAAGCTTTTATTTGACCTTTGATGACAGAAGCCATTATGACTCTGAAGCCTTTGGTGACACGAAGCCCTATTTCAGACACTTTGAGCTTTATGCACGAACGATGACCTGGCTTTATGGCTGAACCTTGATGACTGAGAACTTTATGGCGACCTTTGATGACCTAAGCCCTTATGACATGATACACTTATGACTACGAGCATCTATTGATGACAGGCAACTTCGGCTGACCTTATGACACGAAGCCTTTATGATGCAATAATTGACTGAACCTTTAGAGACGATATATATCCTTATGCGAATCCTGTTTCATCCTTATGACACAATCCTCATGACTGAATCTATACTTTGAATCCCCTAGCAAGATCCTTATTTGAATCCCTAAATGATCCCTATATTTTGAATCCTTCGCTTATGACGATACTTTATGACACTTAAGTCTTTATGACACGAATACCTTCTGATGTTCTTATGTAATTTACTAAGAAATCATTTTATCAGACTCCTCCTCCACCACCCTCCACCATTTAAGTCTAAGAAGGCAAGCATACACACCACATGCCTTCCTGTTGGGTGCTGTGGCGGGTACTCAATAAACTAGTCGCTCTGCTAGCGATGAGGTGAATATATATATTGAAATCCCACATGACACAGATCTCTCTGTCACAATCCTTTGACACGAATCCCTGTGATACGAATCATTGGCTGACACGAATCCTTGTGACATGAATCCCTGTGACACCAATCTCCCATGACACGAATCCCTGAGACACGAATTTCCTATATTTGAGATCCCCATTGAATGGCACGTCTAACAAATCAAGGAACACTACCAACATAAGCTTTAGACTTTCGGCTACAAACACGATTTTCTTCCCTCGGGTGGGTGACCATTTTTTATGCTGGTGGTGGGCGGTAATGAAGGGGGTCTTGGTGTGTATGTCTCACGGCTTAGAAGCAGGAAAGAGAGAAATGAAGGAAAGAAAGAGGAAGAAGAGAACCGGGGATATAAGAAGGATAAGAGGAAGAATGGGAGTAGAACGATGGGTAAAATGGGAGGAATAAAGGATGGGAAAATGGGAGGGAGGGAGAGATAGGAAATGAGGAAGAAAGGTGGAAGGAGCGAAAAAATTTCACAAGATATAAGAGTAGAGTCACAACAAAAGCCCACGACGTGAGCCACCATCCATACAGTGTGAGCAGAGGTGTGTCTCCAGGGCATCTCGCCCAACTTAACAAACACAGGTTGAGATAAGTCGACAAGGTGCTCAAGTATAGGTTCTTAACTCGGTCATAGGTCTAATCCAACAAGGCTCAACAACCATTAAATTCGGGCAATAGAATTTAACCTAATTAAGATTGATGCATTAGAAATGAGGTACATTATTTTTTTTAGATTAACAACATTGGAAAAACTTGATCCTTTCTTATTCTCAGTAGTTCATCCAGGTCTTGACACTGAGGAGTTACTAACACTGTTCACTGTCACGCAGGACAGTGGTTCATATCTAATATAGATCTTATTCATTAGTGTTACGGTCCTTTTCAGGACTATTCAGTGTAGACTAGCAAATTTTGGATGGACAGCAAGAATATCTAAACTCCCGATTCAATGTAGTAATTACATAGTTCATGATACAATAAGCCAGCGGTCTGAAGCCTTTGACAGTGTCATTAATATAGTGTTTAAGTTATTGCTAAGGTTTATAACAAATTTTATGCTGAGTGTTCAGTAGTAAATGGCGTTACTAACTTGCCAGATGTGTCTGTCTCGCCTAATTCTGGCTGGCTTCATCACATGTATGGTTCTGTCCTTGTTCTGGCATACCGGTACCTCTTGTCAAAAATTTTTCATATTTACTAATGCTACAGCTTGCCAGGTCTCTCTGCATTTCAGTTTTCTAGATCAGAGTTCATGATTTTGTCTTGTATTTTTTAAGTAAAGCATTGGACAGACCAAAGTCCCGATCCATTTTCTTTCTTACATGCTCATGGCCAGTCTATCAACTTTGGGCATGACGCTAATTCCAACATGTGATGAAATCCCACAATTCAAGATAAAGGTAGTCTTCCTGGTTATCACATTTATTTTAATATCATAGACAACTTTGGCACTTTGGGAGGCACCGAATATCACCCACCTCCATTTTCTTTAAAGTTAGTCTGTAGTGAAAGATTCTATTTGTTCAGTTTGTGTTGTGCTGGCTCAGTTGTACAGTCTTTGCTTGTGACACTTATCATCTTATTTTCTATATTACACATACAACCTGTTCTACCTGTGTTTGTCTGCAGAGACCATCAGTAAAGCCTTCATTGTTTAATACTATCTATGTGACTATTCATAGTTTCTAGTGTAACATCTCACCACATTGGTGTGTAACATTTGCTTACTACCAACAGGAGTGTAATTAATAGGAACTGGCATTAATGGCATTAATGGGTTCGTCTGGGGTGATTGGGACATTCAGTTTCAAGAGATCTGCAACACTTTTATGAAGCAATTTCCCAAAGAGAGTCTTTCGTGGAAGGTTGGTGAGATAATCTGGATTAATTAGATAGAATATCAACTCAGTTTGTGCTGTAGTTCGGGGATCTTTGTTCTTTAAATGTTTGGCACAAAACACTAAGTATTAAGTAGAGCAATCCTCTCAGATAGAAAGGGCAGTCCGAGCTCTTTCCTCATGTTTACAATTCTGGTAGATTTGGGGCATCCGGAATGATGTGCATGGCTTGCTGGTGTTTAGTTGTTTACAGAATAGATACACAATGGAGAACATGATAATCAACTTCAGGATCGAAGAAGTGAAGATAGAAAGCGAGCATAGGTGATGTTAATTCCATAGCTCTTACACACAAGGGTTCTGAGAGGTTTAACGCACTGCAATAGTTTGTGGGGTTGCCGACCAAGTTCGCCTCATTCACATTAATTCCAAGATATTTATAAGATCTACATAGTTCCAAGGGCATACTATTAATGCTAAAGTTAAGAGGCAGAGGGTGAGCAGGACGAGGATTGAGGACTCTCGTCTTGTCAACAGATATTATGAGACAACATTCAACACTCCTCCGATCAAATACAGCCAGTAAGGCTTGGAGCCTGGGCTTGAACTGTGTCAAGATGCAGATATCACCAGCATAACATATTACAGCATCGGTCGGTCGAATTGGAATGTCAGCAATAAGCTTGTGCATCAGTATATTAAAACGTGCCAACATCAAATGCTCTCATTCTGGTACTTTTAACTCCCATAACTGGACATTGCATATCTGTTGGACAGATAGCACGTTTATCTGCCCAAATTAGCTAGTTGCGCAAGTATAATGTCTCTATGAGTATTAGCTACATCAAAAGTTGAATTAAGGTTTGTAAAGGCTGTTTAATAATTATCCTTCGAGTGTACAAGATATTCTGCAAAGCATATCTGTGTGCTGCACCCGGGCAAAAACTCTACAGATTAGAGGCCAGTTTGTCTTTGACATAGAACATGAGACAGTTGAGAACAACTCTTTCAAGATTACACATACAGAATGTGAGTGAAATGGTCCTGAAGTTTGGAGAGTTAGCTTTACAGATTGGTACTATGTATCCTTGAGTCCATCTCTTTGGTAGAATACCTTGTGTGAGGCTCATTTGATACAGGTCAAGCAGTGGATTGTTAGGGACCTCATTCAACACTCTACGGGTGTTATAGGTTATGCCATCCTCATCAGGGGAGGATGATTCACCTTTTATTAGTGCTGTTGTTAGTCTGCGGTGAGTTATAGGAAACTGGACGGTAAGGTCTGGTGAGGAACAGGCTATTTCAATATAGCCTTATTAATGTGTGTGGCTTAAGATATTGTTGTATGCCAGAGGGGGAGTGATTTATTACACACTACACCATTGGTCTAATAACATGTCAGCATATTCTGAGAGGCTGTAATGAAGTTGGACTGGGGTGGGTGACTTGATAATGGCTCTAATTTTGTTCCACACTTCTGCTAGAGTGGTTGTTTTATTAATCCCTGTAAGAATTGTTCCCAGGGTGTTTCTCACTTGACCTCTGCGTTCACGAAATGCTCTGTTAACTTAGAGGAATGAATATCAGGAGGTTATCACTGGTTTCGTTTCGCTTATAAGTGTTGGCAAACTGTTGTACCTTCTCAGTACGACTCGACTATCTTAAGGACTTAGTACCATTAGCAGTGGTGTCAATTAAATTTAAAACAAATTAGGATTGAAGCCTATTAATATTGGGTCCCAGCACTATTGGGACCCATCAGAATTGATGCCCATCAGGACAAAAGCCCATTATAATTATAGTTCATCAAGATTGGGACGTATTAGGAGTAGAGACGATTACAAATAAAATTAATTAAGATTGGAGTTGATTAGAATTATATCTAATTAGGATTGGACCCCATCAGAACTGGAGCCCCATTAGAACTCGGACGCCATTTGCCTAGTCAGTAATCAACACAGGCTAATGTTCTAAGCAGCAGGAGGACGTCTGGTTATGGTAAGGTGATGGTAATGTGAATATTCAGAGGCCAAGTCACTCTGTGTGTTGTGATAGGTCGCGTTATCTGTGCCCCTGTGATTACTCTGTTAGTATGTGAGACTAATGTATCTTGATGATGTGTGTGTGTGTGTGTGTGTGTGTGTGTGTGTGTGTGTGTGTGTGTGTTGTTCGTCCATCTTCGACTTTTTTTTTACGGATTAGCCCACCGGGCACAGGTCACTGACCCACATCAGGGCCTGGAGGCGAAAATGTAATAAAATAATAATAATAATAATAATAATAAGAATAATAATAAATAATAATAATAATAATATATACAAAAATGAAAAAAATCAATAATGAGAAACGACAGTATATATGTTTGTTGTCAATGAAGAGAAACAATTGAGACCTGCAATTGTGTGTAAATGAGGCAGAAAGACTGATCGGCAACCTGGACTTGGTCACAATTTTCATGATGCCATATGGCAGCAGGGCTCACCATTAGACAACACATTGTGCTTCCATATTCTTCCAAGTGGTAGTATCATCTGCTGGAGGTACTACACCTTTAAGTTCCTACACCTTGTACACCCCTACACATCTCAACACCTCCTAACACCATTTATATAAAATTACACCCCTGACACACTTTCTACACCTTTCACATCTCCCGTACTCCTACACTTCCCTCACCTCACACACACACCTACCACTAACAAGCAATTGCCACCATATCATTATCCAGATCTCTATCACTTATATCCATTTCACTGATTAAATCACCAACAGTCATCATAAACAATCATCACAATCTCACCAACAATCATCACTAACAATCATCACAATCTCACCAACAATCATCACTAAAATTCATCACAATCTTACCAACCAACACAATACCTTCATAATTCAATTCCACTTTCACAACATCATCACAACATCATTACAAATTAAACATTTACACACACACACACACACACACACACACACGGCATCCTTACCATCAAAACCTGATCAATGGTGAGGGATAGAGAGTAAACGTAGAAACTTGAGATATATAGTGGTGCGGTGCGACACTCCTCGGTAAGGCTTGCATAATTCATCAGTTGGCCCCCTCTCCCTCCTGCTTGAGTGTGTGTGTGTGTGTGTGTGTGTTCCTCCTCCTCTTCATCCTCCTCAATCCTTCTTTTTTCCTCCTCCAATCTTCTTCTTCTCCTCCTCCTCCTCTCCTCTCATTTCTGTCGTCTCCTCTTTATCTTTCCTCTTCTCCTCCTACTTATTGTTTCTGCTTCTCCTCCACCTTTTCCTTCTCCCTCACCTTTTCCTTCTCCTACTCCTTCTCTTCCTTCTTCTTCTTCTTCTTCTTCTTCTTCTTCTTCTTCTTCTTCTTCCTTTTCTTCTTCTTCTTCTTCTTCTTCTTCTTCTTCTTCTTCTTCTTCTTCTTCTTTTCTTCTTCTTCTTCTTTTCTTCTTCTTCTTTCTTCTTCTTCTTCTTCTTCTTCTTCTTCTTCCTTCTTCCTTTCTTTTTCTTCTTCTTCTTCTTCTTCTTCTTCTTCTTCTTCTTCTTCTTCTTCTTCTTCTTCTTCTTCTTCTTCTTCTTCTTCTTCTTCTTCTTCTTCTTCTTCTTCTTCTTCTTCTTCTTCTTCTTCTTCTTTCTTCTTCTTCTTCTTCTTCTTCTTCTTCTTCCTTTCTTCTTCTTCTTCTTCTTCTTCTTCTTCTTTCTTCTTCTTCTTCTTCTTTATTTCTTTATTTATTATTTCTGTCTTCTTCTTCTTCTTCTTCTTTCTTCTTTTTCTTCTTCTTCTTTTTATTTTATTCTTTTTTTTCTTCTTCTTTCTTCTTCTTCTTCTTCTTCTTCTTCTTCTTTTTCTTCTTCTTCTTCTTCTTCTTCTTCTTCTTTTTCTTCTTCTTCTTTTTCTTCTTCTTTCTTCTTCTTCTTCCTTCTTCTTCTTCTTCTTCTTCTTCTTCTTCTTCTTCTTCTTCTTCTTTTTTTTTTTTTCTACTTGGATTGTTCTTTATGCCTGATGAAATTTTGGCAGCAGATTCCTTTCCTCCTCCTCTTTCTCCTCCTTTCCCTCCATCCCCTCTTCTCTTTCACCTCCTCCTTTCTCTCTGCCTTCTTCCCTACCTCCCCCTTCCCTCCCAACTTCTTCCCACTTCCACCTTCTATTCCTCCTTCTCCTCCTTCTCCTCCTCCTCCTCCTCCTCCTCCACCTCCTTTCCTCCTCCTCCTCCTCCCTCCTCCCCTCTCTTCCTTTATTTCCCTCTCCTTCATTCGTCGCTGAGCCTGCGTTTCCTCAGTCTCCACCACTGTTCCACCTCACGTGAAAGAACCTAATGCAATTATTCCTCCCCACCCCCCCCCTCCCCGACACCTCCTCTCCCACCCTCTCGTTCTCCCCATTTACCCTGTCTCCCTCCTCTCCACCCCTCGCCTCCCTCTTCCCCACCTTCTCCTTGCACTCCCTCCTTCCCTCCCACCTCCCTCCCTCCTCCCCCACCTTCGCCTTTTCGTGCCCACCTCGCCCTCCCTCCCACCCTCTTCCTTCTCCCCCCTCCACCCCCTCCTCCCCACCTCGCCTTCCCTCCTCCCTCCCCTCGCCTTGCCTCCTCCCCCCCTCCTTCCTCTTCCCCACCCTCCTTTCCTCCTCCCCACCTCTCCTTCCTCCTTCCCCATCCTCCTTTCCTTCTCCCCAACCTGATTTTTCCAGCCACCCTCGCCTTTCCACCCACCCTCGCTTTCCAGCCCACCCTCCTTTATTTTCCAGCCCACCCTCGCCTTTCCAGCCCCACCCTCGCCTTTTTCCAGCCCACCTCTGCCTTTTCAGCCACCCTCGCCTTTTCGCCCACCTTGCCTCCCACCCTCGCCTCCTCCTCCCCCACCCTCGCCTTCTCCTCCACCTATCCTTCCCTCCTCCCCACCCCTCCTTTTCCTTGCCCACCCTCCTGTACCCTCGCCTCCTCCTGCACCCTCACCTCGTTTCTCCCCTCCCTCACTCCTCCCCACCTCGCCCTCTCCTCCCCAACCTCGCCTCCTACCTCCCCACCCTCGCTGCTCCTCCCCACCCTCGCCTTGCTCCTCCCCACCCTCGCCTCCGCTCCTCCCCACCTCCTCCCACCTCCCCACCTCCCTCTCCTCCCCATCCTCTCCTCCCCTCCTGCCCACGCGCCTACCTCCTCCCACCTCGCCTTCCTCCTCCCCTCCCCACCGCCTCCCCACCCCTCTCCTCCCTCCCTCCCCACCCACCCCTCGCCTCTATCCTCCCCCACCTCTGCTCCCTCCCCACCCTCTCCCACCTCCCCCATCTCCTTACTCCTTTCCTCCCTCCGTCTCCCACCTCCCCCTCCTCGCCTCCTCCCCCTCCCACCTCAGTTTCCTCCCCCACCCTCGCTTAAACTCCTCCCCATCCTGCTTACTCTATCCTCCCCCCCCTGCCTCCCCTCCCCTACCCCACCCTCGCCTCCCACCTCCCATCTCTTCCTCTCGCTCCTCCCCACCCCTGTCTCCCACCTCCCACCCTCGCCCCCTCCTCCCCCCACCTCTCCTCCCTCCTCCCCCCACTCGTCTACGTCCTCCCACCCTCGCCAACCTCTTCCCCCACCTCGCCTACCTCCTCCCCACCCTCGCCTCCCCTCCTCTTCCACCTCCTCCCTCCTCCCCACCCCGCCTCCCTCCCTCCCCATCTTCCCTCCCTCCTCCCCCATCTGTGTTTCCAGCCCACCCTGCCTTTCCTGCCCACCCTCGCCTTTTTCCCTGCTCCACCCCTCGCCTCCTGCCCACCCTCGCCTCCTCCCCACCCCCTCCCCTCCCTCCTGCCCCCTCGCCTCCCTCCCTCCCCTTCGCTTTCTCCTGCCCCACCCTCGCCTTTTTCCTGCCCCACCTCGTCTTTTCCTGCCCCACCCTCGCTTCTCCCTCCCTCCCCACCCTCCTTTCCCTTCTGCCCACCTCACCTCATTCCTCCCCACCTCGCCTACCACGCCTCCCCACCCTCGCCCTAACTCCTCCCCACCCTCCTTCACTCCTCCCCCCACCTCCTCCTCTCTCCTCCCCCTCGCCTCTCTCCTCCCCACCCCTCCTTTCTCCTCCCCACCCTCCTTTCTCTCCTCCCCACCCTCGCCTCCCACTCCACCTCACCTCTCTCCTCCACCCTCCTCTCTCCTCCCCTCCTCCTCCCTCCCCAGACTCCCACCCTCGATCCTTCCCCACCCTCCTCCCCACCTCTCCCTCTCCTCCCTCGCCTCCCACCTTCCCACCTCGTCTTTCCTCCCCACCTCGCCTCCCACCTCCCCACCCTCCCTCCCACCTCCCCAGTTTCGCCTCCATCCCCCCACCCTCCTCCATCCCCCCTCATCCTGTCCCCACCCTCGCCTCCCTCCCCCCTCATCCCACCCTCCCCCACCCTCTGCCTCCCCCCCACCTCGCCTCCTTCCCACCTCGTGTCCTCCCCACCTCTGCCTCCTCCCCACCCTCATGCTCTCCCCTCCTCCCACCTTCCACCTCGCCTTCTCCTCCCCCTCGCCTCCCACCTCCCACGCCTCCCACCTTCCCACCTCGTCTTTTCCCTCCCCCCTCGCCTCCTCACCTCCCCACCCTCGCCTCCCACCTCCCCCTCCTCCCACCTCCCCACCCTCCGCCTCCCACCTCCCCACCCCTCGCCTCCCACCTTCCCAACTCGCCTTCTCCTCCCTCCCTCGCCTCCCTCCTCCCCACCCTCCTTCCCACCTCCCCACCCTCACCGCGGCCAAGCTTCAGGACACAGTTGTAGTAAAATTTTTAAAAATATGTTCAGTGTTTACTTCTAGAACAGCATGAGGGTGGGGTCAAACTTCTTAAATATATTTATACAAGGATGAACAAGAGGATGTCATTGATTGTATTGAACTCCCCTAGGAAAGAAACAATCGCCACTGTTGATAGTCTTTGAACGTATACTGTATAGATGTATGAGTAATTAATTACCAGCTACATGACGGCTATCAAATGGAAGTGGATTAGTTTAGGTTAGTTTGGATTAGGTTAGGTATCAATAAATGTTCCATATATGCTTCATCACAGTTGGTGGAAGACAGAAGTAGGTGTCAAGAGAAATACACGGGCCCAGCCTTTTACACACACACACTCCTGCAAATGACGCTCTGAAGACGCTCACTGACAAATTGAACCCTGGCTGTGAACGTCTTGATGATTACCTGGTTCTTCTCCCTCAGGTGGTGGTTCCTCCTTCCTGGAAATTCTTAGTCGTTCACACTTCTGCAGGAGCTAAGGTCATGTTGCTGTGTTGATGATGCAGGATTTTTCCTTTCAACAACAAGTGGTTTTTTTTATTGTGTGTGTGTGTGTGTGTGTGTGTGTGTGTGTGTGTGTGTGTGTGTACTTCCACGTCACATCCATCTAAAAGTGCTCTCAACAATAGACTGACTAAACTGTTTCATTCAATCAGATGAAGTCAATCCAAGCATCACTGTATTCCTCCTCGTCTTGCAGTACTCTCACGTTACAACCATCTAAAAGAGGTTTTAACACACCCAGACTACTACACCAGCAGAGAAAGGGGACCTGTACCGGTTAAGTGAGACTGCAATCTGGACCAAATGTCTGAGAGTGTGTGGAAGAAAACTAAATCTGGTTGCCTAGGGAGTGGAAAGAGAGAGTGGGCTTTGGTACCGGAACTTATATAAACCGGTTGCCTGGAAGTGAACCGGTTGTGTGGTAGTGAGAAGGACCTTGCCTGGGGGCTTCGTATGCTAATTCCCACCAGACAGACAAGAGAGAGGCGAGTTGAAATGTTATTAACTTTCAGTCTGGTTATTTTATTTCATCCTATCTGAATAAACATGAAGTTTTATTATAAATTGTCTTAGTTTTTACTGTTGTTTTTAAAATCCCGACTAAATTGCCTGGTGACAATGTTTAAATTATTTGACGTGTACAGTATGAATTCTCTTTTTATATTTTTGTTATTTTTTATGTGTGTATTAGAGTAGACTGGCCCTCAGGGGAGCCATGTCCTTTGAACAAGCGTTTGAGCTGGGATCTCATATTGTAATTGGTATATGAATAGATATTCCCCTTTGTAGCAAGAGAAACTGTGTGTGAGAGAGAGAGAGAGAGAGAGAGATCGTGGGGCGGTTACTGAACATTCACCACTACATTGGTTTACACTTCATTCATATATATCGAATCAAATCATAAAACAAGTTGACAATTGATTTAGCATGTACTGAGACAATGCAGGTGTGTAGTGCATCATACATAATATAAACAATAAAGGTATACAGTGTACATATATCGTGAAGGTATACAATTTTATACTTAGACAGTGTAGTATACGTACAGACAATGGTATAAACAGTAAGACACAATTTGACCAAACATAACACACAAACAACGCCATTAGATGTTTTACTAGTTGAACCCTTTATAGTACATTGTTCTTGTATGTTCACAGTCCGTACAGCACCATTATTGTACACTGTAACTTTCGTATTTTACCTCTACCAGCGCCTGAAGGGTTACCGTCACGTTATAGAAACTATTGTACGTTTTATATAGGAACCGAAGTCTCCAGTGATTCGTACGTTGAATTTTCCTCGTAATTGGAGATGTGAGAACGTATCTAACTGGCTGACTTTAGGTTATATATAATAATAACAAACAATATGACATCAGAATTAGACTAAGGCTTTAACTGGGATGGTTAACTTAGCATTCTTTGGGGTGATATTAACTGAAGGAGCTTTATAAGTCCCCCCCCCCCTTAAGGTACTTCCTGACCCATAATGATGTTCATGTAGGAATATATTAAACTTGATTAAGTACAGATATAACATTACCAAAGGATATATTAGAGTGAATATATTATCATAATAGATTGTTTAGCTGTCTAGTAATATAGGTTGTTTCATCATCATGTTTACCATTTGCTCATCACCCACAGGCCTACATATCGTTATAATAGAGCTGATCCATTACACACACAAGCATCATAACACAGTCAAATTATTTCCTCACAGACTCGTTCCTGCCTGGCGTGGAACAGATGGCTCTCCTTAATAACAAAAGCCTCCACCATACCGCCATGATAACCCCTCCTCTTACTTGGCGTGTACATCCTCCCAGGCGCCACGGTATAAAAACAAAAAATCTACCTCTTCCACCAAGTTCACTCCCTCTTACCAGCTGGGCTCGCCGAGAATAGTGTGAAGTTTCCCCTCCACCTCCCTTCACCATTCGTCACTCCCTCTCACCATTCCTCCCCTCCACCATCCCTCCCCCTCACCATCCCCTCTTCCCTCCTCTCTCCCTGGGCCGGGCAGGCTGGGGAGGTTACAAACACCGCCTAACTTCCCCCATCTCAACGCTGCACGAAAATCCTTTAGGGAACTTTTTTCCCCCTCCAAAAGGATTGTTGGGCGTCCTTTTAAGGCTTCTATAGAAGGGGAAGAAGGGAGAGAGAGGCAGCAGTCTGATAAAAATTGTTTTGCTTCTCCGTATACGAGGTTATCTTTAATGGCGGAGCCGCTCAGGCAGGTAGAAAGAATATATATATATATATATATATATATATATATATATATATATATATATTTTTTTTTTTCGACATGAGTTCTAATAGTTCTAATTGGCCTAATACAGAGCTCTTTGTGATTGAGGGAAAACAGAGTGCCCTCTGGTTGGCCAATCACAGAGGAGCTACTGCCCGATCGAGCACGGAGCACACGTTGATTGGCAGACTACAGAGCACCCGCTGATTGGCCGAGCAGAGCCATCAACACGAGCTCCGTCCAATAACACCGACAAATTGGAGCGTGTACGATAGTTTTATATTTTTCTCGACATGTCAGCCTCCAGCAGATTTATATACCCAGTTCTATACAGCACAAAACTTTTTTTTCGGCATTTTTAAAATGTCATAGGAGGACCCGGTTAGTCGCGTCCCACATCCACGTGCCTGACTTAAAGAGGAGTCCACTCCACCCCGACCAGGTCAAAATGGACTCGGATCCACTTACCGGGGCCAAAAAAGACTTCCATTCACTCGGGTTAGTTAAAAAGTGACTTAAATCCACTTGCCAAGACTAAATTGAGGTTAGATTAGGGTGAAAATGATTTAATTCCACTTACCAGGGTGAAAGGGGTCGTATGGGATACAAATCCACTTGGCTGAAACAGTGGAGAGAGAGGAATAGAGTAAACAAAGAAATAGAAAAGGAGAAAGAATGATGAGAGGAAGAGAAGGGGAGAACAAGGAAAAAAGGATGGGCTAACAATGGAACAGAGACGGAGAAAGTAACAGAGAGAGAGAGAGAGAGAGAGAGAGGACTTTGTATGTCCTTTGTCACTTCTTACCTACACAAGCTGCTTAGTGCCAAGGAGCCTTCAAACCAGTGCCTCCAACCGTATCAAATGACTTCTGATGTTCTGTAGCGTCATGGGGACTGCGGTACCTGATAGTGTCAAGGAGACCGAGGTAGTACCGCGTCGGTAACAGGTAGTGTCGGGGCCTTCGTCTCCTTTGTCCATTGAGTCAGTAAGGGTCAGGCGGTGGTAATAAGCTTCCTCATATCATTAAGATAAGACGTCTTATGTCAAGGGAGGAGGGGCGTACCACACAAAGAGTCAGACACTGTCCAAGGTTTCTACAGCTCAATTAGGACCAGGTACTATCAGGGGATCCTATAGTTCACTGAGAGCTAAATAATATTAGTCGATCCTAAGAAAGGTGTTGTTATTATTATTGCTGTTATTGTTATTCACAAAGAAAAACGTAACCATAACCATTATTATCAACATCTATCTTGTTTATATTATTCCTAAAAAAAAAAAACTCGACTCATGACCAGCAAACATCTAGACTCGTAAAAGACTCGGCCAACCTCTGGAAATAACGAAAAATCCACATAAATTCGCTCACTTCAAAACAGAACTAAATTTCTCAAAAAGATTCAGGGGTTGAGACTCCTTAGAAGCTGGAGGCATAAGAACTGGTCCTAAGTAGCTGACTTAAAACCAAAGCATATAAGATAACATCCAGGAATAACATTAACTGGATACAACTCCCCCTTGGCACCAACCTAAAGTAAGAAACTAATGCAATGTTTGTTGATGAATGTGAAAGCCTAAAACCCCGTGTCGGTAGGTCCCTCAGGTGATGTGAATGAAGATATCTGTAACCCCGTGTCGGTAGGTCCCTCAGGTGATGTGAATGAAGATATCTGTAACCCCGTGTCGGTAGGTCCGTCGGGTGTGACAGCTTGTCTTTCTCTCGTTTATCAAATCCATCGAAGAAAAAACAAAGCCATGTAGAAATTTAATGTTAATTGTGTATCGTGTTTTTGCCTCTGTGCCCATCAGTCGTGCAAGGGAGCAAGAATTAAAGAGAATTAGGGAAGAGGAATTGGAGGAATATGTAGATTGTGAGAGAGATTGATGGATAAGTAGTAAGAGATAAATAGATGGATAGATAAACATACATACATACATACATACATACATACATACATACATACATACATACATACATAGGCATATAGATGGGTAAACAGATAGATAGATACCGTAAATAAACCAGCTATCACCAACCAACCAAAAGACAAGGTAGGCAGGAAGGTATACTGTAGGTTAGCGGCCCAACTAGTGTTCACCTTTAGTGGTCATTATTCTCGCGAGAGGCCGATGACTTTCTCCTCTTAATTAATGCCTGTTTTAAATGCCTGTGAGGTTCGTCCCCACATATCCAGAGCGTTAATCCCTCGCCCTCAGTTCCCGGCAGTGTGGCAGGTATGTGATGGATGGGATTTTTATACCTGAGGAATCTCCCTTGGTCGTGTGTGGCATAAGTTGGGATTCTTGCTTGAAAGTTTTTATTGTTTTGGGTTTATAAGGGGAGTGAAATCTCCGTGTTAGTGACACTTGAGGGGATTTTTGTTTATAAGTACATACGAAACAAGTGTACTACTACTACTACTACAACAACATCTGTTATCTATCTTTCTGATATAAAAAAATCTCAATTTAATTTTAAACTTTAATTACAATGTTTACTCACTCTCTAACGCACTTGACAAATAAACGTTAATCAATTCAACCATTAACCCACTGACAAGTTAACACACTAACACGGATACTATTAACCCTCCTGTAAGAACAGACAATCGTCGAAAAAATTTACATAGTGACATTTCCCTGACGGTAAACAAACGATCTTAGTACTTCGATTACATTGTCCGTGTCGCAACTGAGGTCGTTTTAAGAACGTAAACGAACGTATGAACGAAGTAATTATATTATTGTGTAAAACGTACGGCCAAATGACAAAATATATTCATGACGTAACTACCTTGTTAAAAGAACGTAAGAATGAGGTAGTTCTCTTATTTTCTATAAAGTAAGAACCGGCTAACGTAACTTTGTGGAATACTTAAGAAACTTATGAAAGAATTTATAAAGAATTCATCGCGCGCGCGCGTGTGTATTGTTTTGTGTGTGTGTGTGTGTGCGTGCGTGCGTGCATAAGAAACACTAAATCAATCTCTCTCTCTCTCTCTCCTACAGCATTAACACAATCCCTGATATAATCTTTTACGTAAACACCAAACGTAAAAGCATTCAACAATGTTTTACGGATCCACATTCTGACATTTCATGTACGTTAACTCTCTCATATTTCAACTACAAATTAACACACGCGACTAGAATTTCATGTGAATATTAACATGTTAAAGTGTATTCATAAATTTAGTTTCCAATTAAGGTGAGCTTCTAACATTTCATATATATATATAGTGAATCGTTAAGCTCTAACCTTCATCTAAACATTAACTTAATCATAATGAACTTAGGAGTAAAATAATAATTGTGTTTGTTATCTTACATTTATCTTTTGTTTATTTTACCTTCTGTATGTGTTGGTGTTGGTGTCTGTATCTGCGTTAGCTTCTGCATCTGAGATTTCTTCATTATTTGCGTTTTCTCCGTCGTCTTCGTTACGCTTCCTGCTTCCACATGTTCCAAGATGAAGTTAGCCAGGGTCCACTTCCTACCCTGCTAACAACACTGTCTGTTCCATTTGGTCCCTTAATAAGAAACTTTGTCGTATTATCGAATTTGTATCTGAAATTTTCCTTAGCTGAAATATTGTTCAAAGTTATGTCAAAAGAGACGATTTGGGGGTGGGGGGGTATTTTTCTGTTAAAACTTCACCAGTTGATATATTAAAGTTAATATTTAATTTAAGACTTTTCTGTGTTAATATTCCCTTCACAAAAGTTATATGCTAATATAACAAGTTCCAACGTCTCGCTATATCTCCTTAGAGCAACCTTCACACACACACACACACACACACACACATATATATATATATATATATATATATATATATATATATATATATATATATATATATATATATATATATATATTTATTTATTATATACTGTATACACTAGTAAAATCGCCACCCTCCGGGCAGCTCATCCCTCAGGCCACGGTAGGACGCCACATCTCCTGGGGCTCTACATTGTCTCGCTGTTCAGTCCCCAAAACTTCTTCTTCCATCAATAGTTCATTAACGGTGTTCCACCATGTTTTTCATTACAACGGTACCGCAAAGTGTATTTTTTTATCATTAAACTGTTATTATTTTATTGTCTATTCATCACTACATATAACACCACCCATCATCACTACATATAACATCATCCATCATCACTACATATAACACCATCCATCATCACTATATATATATATATATATATATATATATATATATATATATATATATATATATATATATATATATATATATATATTAAGCCTACAAGACCAGCCACTCTGCCCTACTGTAATTTCTGCTACTTGTATGTTCTATCGTTGCCCCTCGTGTAACGAGGATGGTTCTCCCAAGGGCCACCTAGGCGTGAATTTGTTTAAGGTGTAAAAGCTGTCGCCAACACAACAACCACACCCTGAGTTAACGAGTTGCATGACCCAGTGTCACGGAATAGTCCGAAAAGACCGGGCAACTCTCCAACTGCACTGGCTAACCATTACCCCGGAACACGATCCGCAATTCGATTAACATCCGGGTTCCCAGTTACTGCCGAGTAGACAGAGGCAAATGGCGTAAAGAGGCTTGCCCATAGTGTCACCCTGGCGGGGGTCGAACCAGGGTTCGCTCGCTTGTGAAGCGAGCATGCTGACCATTACACCACAGATCGCCACCGCCGTGTCCTCTCTTGTCTGTAGTGAAAGTTGTTGTTAAGTGAGCCACTGTCTAATGTTACCCTAGGTATTATGTGTCATCATTTGTTTACTGTATATTCTGCTTTTGGTTGCTATTTTATTCTAAATAAACCGTTAATTATTAATATTATTATTATTATTATTATTATTATTATTATTATTATTATTATTATTATTATTAGCAGCACCGTCCTCTCTCTCTCTCTCTCTCTCTCTCTCTCTCTCTCTCTCTCTCTCTCCAGGCTGATGCGTCCTGTTATCTATTAATAAAGTTCGTCCTCGTTTATTCAGATATACTTCGTTTCTATTGTCAATACTTTATTGTTATTCTCTTTCCGACAGCTAACAGCTAAGAAAATAAATATTTCTGTCATAGTTCACTATACCTATACGGTGGAGTTCTTTATATATATATATATATATATATATATATATATATATATATATATATATATATATATATATATATATATATATATATATATATATATATTAGATGCTCTTCTACAGCCACTCATGATAACAAGGGTGAGTACAGTTGGAAGAGGTGTGGCCCGGGGTAGGCTTTAAGGCCAGTCCAAAAAATTATATCCGATTACTGTGTTTTATAGACCCGTGTCCGTCACTACCTGAAACACGAGAGAGGTGTTGTTACAGGATATATGAGTGAGTCAACCCGTGTATGTATTTATAACGGTGTGTGTGTGTGTGTGTGTGTGTGTGTGTGTGTGTGTGTGTGTGTGTGTGTGTGTGTGTGTGTGTGTGTGTGTGTGTGTGTGTGTGACAGAAAAATACATCACACAGACACAGTCAAAATATCTGCCATTATTCATCACCGAAAATGTCTTCTGCCACATTTATTCACTGTTGCCTCAGACGTTGAATAAATATTTCGACCGTAAATGGTTCCTCCTCCCGAAAGGTTGTCCCTTAAAACGACCAGCGAGGCGGGCCACGGCCCTGGCTTTGTGAACACAGGTAGTGAGGGAAGGTCAGGGCCTGGGGGCGGTAGGGCTGAGTTATCCCTAAAGGCGATTGAGGTTTTGGCGTGCCCTGAGAAATTTATATTACTCTCTCTCTCCCCCTTCCTCCTTTTCCTATCTCAAACTTCATCATTTCCCCTTTTCTTCCTCGTTTTTCCTCTCAAGCTTCACCCTTTTCCTCCTCCCTCTCTCCTTCCAATGCATATCTTTTATTCTGACTCAACAAGAAGCAAAATTTCAAAGCCTTATTAACCACTTTTCCTTTTTTTCCTTGTTTTGTTTTTCTTCGGCTACTCTCCCACACTCTCACTTGCCTGCCTGCCTGCCTGCCTGCCTGCCTGCCTGCCTGCCTGCCTGCCTGCCTGCCTGCCTGCCTGCCTGCCTGCCTGCCTGCCTGCCCTGTGTCTTCTTCTCAGGCCTCCTCTCGCTCACTATGGCATTCTTCATTTCCTGCAGCCTCTCCTTCCTCACTGTGATTGGCTTAAAATAAAAAATCTCTCTCTCTCTCTCTCTCTCTCTCTCTCTCTCTCTCTCTCTCTTCGTAAGTTGACCTAAACTTTCTTCTATCCCATTCTATCACACACACACACACACACACGTGCCCGATCTAGACCTTTAACACATCACCACTAACTGCTAGTGATGTCCCGTCCAAGACTAACGTAGCCCCTCCTTCTCGGTTATACTGTAGAAAACGATGACCAGAACTGTTGACAAATGATAATATAAATGAATCTTAAACACAAAATCAAGTTTAATACACATTCATGGGTTTTAATTTCTCAAAACTATTAATTTATCACAATGTGTAATGGAAATTGTGTTCGCATGTAGAGAGAGAGAATTTAGTATGTACACAGACATGTAGAAACACAAACAATAGAAAACACACATAAGCATATACATTCGCACACAAACACATACACCCGCTAAAATCGAAATAATAATAATAATAATAATAATAATAATAATAATAATAATAATAATAATAATAATAATAATAATAATAATAACCAAAATTAAAATAATAACAATAGCAACAATAATAACTCCACCACCACCAACAAAAACAATAAAAAAAAACCACGAAAACGTAGAAATGACACAAACAATAGACTAAAAACAACAACATATATATATATATCCAAAACAATATCACACACACACACTTACACACACACACACACACTTACACACACACACACACTTACACACACACGCACACTTACACACACACACACACACACACACAGAGGCTAAAAGATAAAAAAAAAACTATTCACAATCCGACATCCCAGACACTAGAAAACTTGTCTATAATTCCCGGGACTTGTGTGTAAGTGAGTAAGACTTGCGGCTGGCGGTCTGGCTCTCTACCACCTCACCTTTAACCACGCTTATCCTGCCCCGCCTGCCTGGGACCACGGACAAGGTTATGGGGTGGGGGGAGAGGGGAGGGGATCACGGACAAGGTTATTGGGGGTTATGACCATGGATAAGGTTATGGTTGAGGGGTACGGACGAGGTTAGGGGGAGTTTTGGGACTACGGACAAGACTATGGGGAGTTTTGGGACCACAGGCATGGTTTTGGGACCAAGGACATGGTTTTGGAGAGTTTTGGGACCACAGACAAGGTTTTGAGGAGTTTTGTGACCAAGGACATGGTTTTGGGGAGTTTTGGGACCACAGACAAGGTTTTGAGGAGTTTTGGGACCAAGGTCAAGGTTTGAGGAGTTTGGGACCAGGACAAGGTTTTGAGGGTTTGGGACCGAAGGTTTTGGGGTTTGGGAGGACAAGGTTTGAGGGTTTTGGGGACCAAGGACAAGGTTTTGAAGAGTTTTGGGACCAAGGACAAGGTTTTGAGGAGTTTTGGGACCCAGAAGGTTTTGGGACCACCTAAAGAAGGGGAAGGTTTTGAATAACGAGGCTTTATTGTCATTAGAATATCTATGGATCAACAACTGAGGTCTTTGAACACGTAGTCTTAGTTGGTCTAGAAAGTAGACAACAGCCATTGTTTATTAAAGACTACTCGACTCTCTATATATTGAAAGGTCTTGTAGATTGCTCGGAAGAGGTACCAAGACTACAGACACAATCTTGACACCACAAGAGCAGTCTTGACACCATAGGAACAGTCTTGACACCACAGGAACAATCTTGACACCACAGGAACAGTCTTGACACCACAGGAGCAGTCTTGACACCACAGGAACAGTCTTAACACCACAGGAACAGTCTTGACACCAGGAACAGTATTGACACCACAGGAACAGTCTTAACACCACAGGAACAGTCTTGACACCACAGGAACAGTCTTAACACCACAGGAACAGTCTTGACACCACAGGAACACCTGACATTACAGGAACAGTCTTAACACCACAGGAACAGTCTTAACACCACAGGAAATAGTCTGACATCACAGGAACAGTCTTGACACCACAGGAACAGTCTTGAGGGTCTTAGCTCAGAGCAAATGTAAACACAACACAGCCACTTAACATCTCCTTCCCTCTTGCATCTAAACTCGGTCGCGTTTCCTCTTTATGTTTTCCTTTGTGCTAAGGCCTTTGAGATGGATCATTGATGAGCTGTGAGAGAAAGAGGAAGGCAGGGAATTCATTGTGGCACTGTTGAGTTGAGCGACAGGAGCTCAGAGTTAGTGGCACTTGTAAGTGATAGAGGGTGAGAGTTGAGGGTACTGTGAGTTAAGTGATAAAGGGTAGGAATTAACGAAATGGTAAATGAATGGAGACACTAGGATAGCTTGTGAGAGAGAGAGAGAGAGAGATGCTAGCAGAGAATAGGTTGACTAAAAGCAGCCCCCTACCCTCGAAAAAAAATATCAATTTATGGTGGAAAAAAAAGTACCACGGTATATACAAGACAACTCTTCTCTGACTCGCTCTCTCGTATGTTACAAACTGTCCAGGAAAAGTTCTCGACAGCTGAGGGTTTGTTTACAACTCTGGCCATCCGTTCTCTTAGAGTCTGGAGGCGGTGGTGGGGGAGGGATGGTGGGGGAGGGTGGAGGCTGTTCTCGTACCTGCAGTCAACTTTTACTAGAGTGGAGGTACAACCACACACCTTCACTGATACCAGAATAGAGGTACAACCACACACAACCACTGATGGCTGGTTTCCACTTACTCCTCCCAAAGGAACGTCGTGACAAGGGTATGGTAACCACGAGGTCTGTTCGCGTATAACTGTTAGTCTGTTTAGCATTCCTAATTATAGACAGGAAATACTGCTGTAGGGGAGGACGTGGTTGTTAGGGGCGGTTCACTATGAGGGAAAAAGAGCATGAAAGGAGGGAGTAAAAGAGAGAGAGAGAGAGAGAGAGAGAGAGTAACAGAGAGAGAAGAAAGGGGGAGATTAAGAGAAAGGGGGATAAATTGAGAGAGACAGGCAAAGGAGGAAAGTGAAAGAGAAAAAAGTGAAAGATAGAGATAAATAATATACAATTCCTTAAGCTTCAGAATTCAGTATGTATGTATGTATGTATGTATGTATGTATGTATGTATGTATGTATGTATGTATGTATGTATGTGTGTGTGTGTGTGTGTGTGTGTGTGTGTGTATGGTATGGTATGGCTTGGTATGGTCTGCCTGCCTGTCTGCCTGTCTGTCTGTCTGTCTGTCTGTCTGTCTGTCTGTCTGTGTACCCCCCCCCCCCCATTACACACCCATATTTACTTCTATTAAATTAGGAAAGTAACAATCCGACAGAATTAATATTTCCCCGGGACTAAAAAGTTGTAAAGAAATTGAAGAAAACTTTTTTTTTATTACTTCCGCTGTTCTTACGAGTTAAAATGACTGTATTTAACATTACATAAATATAAGTGAATGTTTTCTTTTACATCACCCTAATGGTCTTGCCTCTGGAGTACTGGGCAATTGTCGCCTTTGTTGTTTAAATAGTTATAGTGTCGTGTTAGTGATTGTTGTTGTGTTAATGGTAGTTGTTGTTTTTATAGTAGTGGTTGTTGTTAGTGATTGTTGTTGTTTTGGTAGTTGTTGTTTTAGTGGTTGTTGTTTTGTTAGTGGTTGTTATTGTTTTAGTGGTTGTTGTTGTTTTAGTTGTTGTTGTGTTAGTGGTTGTTATTGTGTTAGTGATTGTTGTTGTTTTAGTAGTTGTTGTCGTGTTAGTGTTTGTTGTTGTGTTAGTGGTTGTTGTTGTTGTTAGTGGTTGTTGCTGTATAGTAGTTTTTGTCGTGTTGTGGTTGTTGTGCTAGTGCTTGTTCTCGTGGTAGTAATTCTTATGCTGATAATAGATATCCTGGTAATTATTATATTTTTGACAATTATAGTGACAAGAACTCATTAATAGCCGGTAAAAAATTATATATATTTTTTTATTATGCTTGGATGTTAATGAACTGACTTTACCTGGTCATATGATCACTTAATGAACAGGTGACTATATTAAGTTATTGTAATTTAGGAAACTATTTTGGTGTCTTGCCTCAGGTGTGCTGTGTGTGTGTGTGTGTGTAGGGTGGCAGTCTGTTTGTGGGGGTGTGGTAGTGTGTGTGAGGGGTGGCAGTGTGGTGTGGGGTGGCAGTGTGTGTGGTGGGGGTGGCAGTGGCAGTCTGTGCGTGGGAGATGGTAGTGGGTGTGGGGTGGTTGGTGTGTGTGTGGGGGTGGCAGTGTGTGTGTGTGTGTGTGTGTGTGTGTGTGTGTGTGTGTGTGTGTGTGTGTGTGTGTGTGTGTGTGTGTGTGTGTGTGTGTGTGTGTGTGTGTAGGTCCCTCGCGTCTCCTTCAGGAAATCGGGGTATTTTTCTGCGTCTTTTATTTCCCAGTAACGTGTCAGCTCGGGGTAGATCCAGTGGGATTTCCATAGTGTTGACGACAAGGTGATAATGTATGTTTTATGGGCGCCGGTGTGTGTGTGTGTGTGTGTGTGTGTGTGTGTGTGTGTGTGTGTGTGTGTGTGTGCGCGCGCGCGCTTACTGATATATTAAGCACTATGTTTTTCTAATAATAATTAATCAATGTGAAAAAGAAATAATTATAAAATTAATATGAATGAAAATAGTAATGATATTCTTGGAAATACGAATATTTTGTTTTTAAATAAAGTGATAGACACACGGAAAGACAGGCGCAAAATCTGAAACAGACTGACAGACTGACAAACAGACAGATATAAATATATATTCGTGTCTTTTGGTGTGTGTTATGCGGATACATTTATAGATATGAGAAAATATAAAAGTTAGATACTGTAAAAATAAAAAGATTATTAGACCTTGAGAATCATTAACCAGAAATCCGGAGATATTAGCGAGAGATTACGAGATTTTCACTTCACGTTCCACCCCGTTAAAGACGCTTCTGGTACATTGGCCGCTCATTTCATCTCCATATCAATAAAAAAAAATCATGACTCCATTCGTGTTTACAAAGGCATACCCGCGCGGCCCGTCAGGACCTGGGTGAAGGAGAGAGAGAGAGAGAGAGAGAGAGAGAGCGCCCCTGGGGTCCTCCTGACAAAGCAGACTGCATGTGCTGAATACTCAAACCATTCACACACGTACCGAGGAAAAAACTAATTACTGTATCCTCAGCTGACAAAAAATGGGGGAAGAGAACCACACATACACACACACACACACATACACACGCGCGCACACACACACACACACCCTCCATGACGGTTGTGTTGGTATTATTCATGAGCATCGTCCACGCGGCCCCTGCCTATCCCAGCACCACCTATCCCCAATGTCTGTTGGGTACTGTCTGCTTGGTTCACTGGTTGAATGCTTGGTTCACTGGTTAGCTGGTAGTCTGTTGGTTGTGGGTGAAGGTAAGTATGGTTGACTGGTTGGTAGGTAGTCTGTTGGTTGTGGGTGAAAGTAATTATGGTTGACTGGTTGGTTGGTAGTCTTAGTGTGACAGTGGGTATGGTTGACCCTGTTGGCTGGTAGTCTTGGTTTTGGGTGACTGTGGGTATGGTTGTCTGATTTCCCTCGTTGTGGGGTTTTATGGTTGAATGATTGACAATTTTATGGTTATCTGGTCGTCTGGTTGAGGGTTTGGATGGATGGATGGTAGAGAGTCGCATCCTTTTAATGAATAGGGTTGATTGGTTAAGTGGATGGGTGACTGTTGAACTAGTTAGATGGATAAACAGTCGATGGATACACTCACTGACTGTTTATCTATCATTTCGAATGACTAATTGGCCGACTGACCGGCTAGATAGAATTCAGTTACCCGGAAAAAGTTAATTTAGAAGTGAAGTTCAATAAATTGCACGCGGGAGTTAGGAAATAGTTAAATGCAAATAAGAATTAGGGAATAATTAATCACACATAAGAATTAGAGGAGGGTTAAATACAGATAAGAGTAAGAGGAGAGTTAATTACACAGGTTGACAGGTAACATCAAGGTATTTCCCTGACCGAGATGGCATTGTCAGTATTCCACAGATTAATTGGATCAGTTTTGTCTCAGTACTCATATATGCTTAGAGTACTGTACATGCAGGGCGAAGTCGACCTCTCCAAAAGCTACACTACTTAATAATAGACCTCCAAACAGACACATCCACAGCTAAGGTTCATCTCTCCAAAAGCTACACTACTTAATACTAGACCCTCAAGCAAACACATGCAGAGCTAAGTCCACCTCTCCAAAAGCTACACTAGTTAATAATAGACCTCCAAACAGACACATCTACAGCTAAAGTTCATCTCTCCAACAGCTCAAGGTCTCCGTAGGTGATCATCTGTCTGTGATGGTCTGATTGTAATGACTGGCTGTCTGGCTGGTGCGATAGGGAGTCCTCACGTTGTAGTGACTGATCTTCTTGCTCACTGCCTGCCAGATTGTTGCCTTGACTGCCTCGCTGGCTGCCTGCCTGACTACCTCGCTGACTGCTTGCCTGACTGTCATTTTTACTGACTGCCTCGCTCACTGCCTGTCTGACTGTTGCACCTGATTACCTCGCTTACTGCATGACCTGTTCTCCGTATGAATGTTTGCCTAACTGGCTCGCTGGGTAACTGGCTCTCTCAGCTTATCGTCTGCCGGCTGTACTGCCTGACTGGCCACCTGCCAGCTCTTCGTGGTTTTTGCTGTTGCTGCTGTTCTACGTCTTGAATTGGCTGTCAGCTATATTTCCTGTCTCTTTATCTACTGTACTTCATAATTAACTTTTTGTCTGCCCTACTGCTTAAATTGGTTGTCTGCTGTACTGGGTGTCTGCTCTACTAGCTGTCTGTTGTGTATCCTGTTTGGTTCTCTGTTATACTACGTGAATGTCTGATTGTTTGCTGTGCTGCATTAATGGTCGTCAGTTGCATTTCTTGTCTGGTTATGTGCTGTCTGGTTGGCTGTCTGCTGCATTGGCTGTCTGCTGTACTGGGTGTCTGCTCTACTGGCTGTCTGCTGCATTGGCTGTCTGCTGTACTGGGTGTCTGCTCTACTGGCTGTCTGCTGCATTGGCTGTCTGCTGTACTGGGTGTCTGCTCTACTGGCTGTCTAACGTATTGGCTATCAGCTCTACTGGCTGTCTGTAGTACTGACTTTCTGTTGTACTTGCTGTCTGTTGTACTGGCTGTGGGCTCCTGGTCGCTACTGCCGCCACTGTCTCACAAAAAAACTGGCCAGGGCGCTGCGCCAACACCTGCCGGCGACAATGGCACTTATCGGACCAGTTCCTACCGGGGAGCTGACGGACCGGGGAGCTGACGGACTGTGGAAGTGGCGAATCAGGGAGCTTACAGACTGAGGGGTTGACGGACTGGGAGATTGACGGACCGGGATCTGCCGGACTAGGGATCTGAGGGACCGTGGAGCTAACTGATCAGAGAGCTGACGGACTAGGGATCTGACGGACCGGGGAGCTGACGGATCAGAGAGCTGGCAGACTGAGGAGCTAAGGGATCAGGGAGCTAATGAACTGAAGGGCTGACGGAAGAAATAACCCCAGATATAAAAGGAAAAGTCATGTTGTTTCAAAAAAATTTTTAGTTTATTCCATCTCATATTTTTTTTTATACTTTACTTCGTTTTTGTATTTTATTTCATTTTATCCATTTTTTTCATTTTTTTTATCTCTGCAGACAGTTGGGCTTTTTGGTTACCTAATCACTTCTGATCCATCGATAGTTGTCACGGATTGCGTCGATTTCTGATCAAACTTTTGTGAGAAGGTGGGTAGGGAGGGAGGGAGGCGTCTCTCGGCCCCAATACTAGAGAAGTATAACCCTCCCCCCTCCTCCCTTCCTACCCCCACCCCCTGCCGACCTTTCTCCCTTAGTACAAAACCTAGGGCAAATTTCTTAAGGTCGGCCCTCTCCCCCCCTCCTCCGATCCTGAAAGCTTATACAGCTTGCCTTCGATCGTCCGTCCGTCCTTCCGCTCGCCCGCCCACCTGGCTGTCCGTCCGCCCTTGCGCGCAGACACACACACACACACACACACACACACACTCTCACTCTCACACACCTCTCACTCCTCACACACACACACACACACACACACTCTCTCTCTCTCTCAGGGAGAGAGAGAGAGAGAGAGAGAGAGAGAGAGGCTTCAGGCGATGTTTTTCCTTCACAACCGTTCAACCAGAGGTATATAGCAAGGGTCTGCTGGCCACGCTACAAGGTGGACCGCCTTTCGACACGCTGTAGGCAGGAGAGGGACCGCGGAACTCTCCTCCAGGTACCTTGGCCACGTTTTTTCCCCCAGACAATGGAGGGGTGAAGGTGGCCAGGGCCCGGAGGTGATAAGTCGGTGGTAGGGGGCCACTGGGGTCCTTTGCGGTGATAAGGAGGCCACTGGAGTCTTCTGGGGTGACAGGGAGCCACTGGGGTCCTCTGAGGTGGTCGGGTCCAGTGGGGTTTCTCTGGGGGTGGTAGGGGGCAGTGGGGTTCTTTGGGGTGGTAAGGGGCCAGTGAGGTCCTCTTGGGGGGTCAGTGGGGTTCCTCTGGGGTGGTAGGGGACCAGCGGCGTTCTCTGGGGTGGTAGAGGGGCCAGTGGGATCCTCTAGGGTCGTAGGGGGTTCAGTGGGGTCCTCTGGGGTGATGGGGGGGCAGTGGGGTCCTCTAGGGTTGTAGGGGGATTAGTGGGGTCCTCTGGGGTGATGGGGGCCAATGGGGTACCCTGGGGTGGTAGATGAGTCAGTGGAGTTCCTCTGGGGAGATATGGGGCGCCGGTGGAATTCTCTGTCCCATCTTGAATCTAATTTTCTCCTCAGAGGCTGCTATGGTAGTGTAGGGTCATGGGTGTAGCGAGAGCCTTCAATGAGTGTAGTACCGGGTGTAGGGTGTGTGTTTGTGTAGAGTTGGGTGTGTTGTGGTGTTTGTTAGGATGATGATATTAAGGTGTTTGTTTGTGAGTTAGGGGGAGGAGGATGTATCACACAATTTATTAGTTAAGAGGTAGGGAGATATGTCATACGTATGGTACATATATATTTACGTCTGCATTAACCTCACCCAATTCTCCTACATCTTAATTGTGTTTTTGAAGGTTAAACAAATGTATGGTGTGTATGGAAGGAACAAAACACTGAGGTAAGAACGATTAGTATGGTGAGTGTATGGAAATATATATTAGAGTGGGCACTGAGAGAGGTGTGTAGGGGGGATGAGGTGGGCGTTAGATGTCAAGATGCTGGGGGTGTAAGTGATGGATGGTGACGTGAGTATTGTTAAGTGTGTAACTGGGTGTAGAAATGTGAGAGAGAGAAAACTAGAGGGAGGGATGTAAGGTGTAGCAACGTGTACAGAGAGAGAGTGTAGGGTGTATATTACGATTATTACGTGGTGTTGGTGAAGTGAAGAGGGTGTACTGAGGCGATGGAGGGAGTGTAGAAGATCAGTTATTTGGAGAGAGAGAGAGAGAGAGAGACGTGTGTGTGTGTGTGTGTGTGTGTATGTAGGAGGGAAGCTGGCTGGGTGTAGGGTGTAAGGCCAGGCCCCCGCGGTGGTGCAGCCCCTTAAGGAAGTATTAGAGTACTGATGGTCATGTTGATTGTCTGCTTTCTAACCTCTCTCTCTCTCTCTCTCTCCTCGTTTACTAACCTCGCGTGTCTACTGTTTCCATCCTCCTCCTCCCGTTCCTCCTCCCCTTCATCCCCACACACACTCTTCCTTCACCTATTATTATCCTCTTCTTTATTATGTCTCGCCACCTGTATCCCGTATCATCACTATCATCCGCCAGGTGTGTTATCAACCATCACTTTCGTATTCACCTCCACTGTTATCTTCAGTTCGTTATGATTTCATTGTTATTATTTGTGTTATCGTTATGAACAGCTGTTATGGCGTAATGACTATTGTATTATAATTGCTGGCCTTTATTCATCATTATCAATATTACTGGCATAGCTATTGAGGTGTATTAACTGTGTTGTAAGGTTAAGTTAGATTAGGTTAGTTAAGGTAGTTTTGTTAGAGTTATTTTATTCTGATATCATAACGTTATCTTCTACCAGACACATTAGTTAACGTTACGGTATCGAAACATTTTGGCAATAAGGTCGAAATACCAGTAAGTAACAACGGAATATTGTCTCTTAGCCGTTAATGTCCTTATGTTAATCTGTTTGTTATTATTTTTATCGTGATTTGTATCTCTTTTTTTTTGTTTCTCCTTTGTTAGTCGTTGTGGTATTATTGGTACCATAACTGTTACGTGTGTTACTACCATCATTACCACTACCACCATAACCACTCACTACCACGCACTACCGTACACTTCTTTACCACTACTACCACCAACCAGTACTCTCTCCATCACAACTACCACCATCATAAATCACTACCTTCCCAACTACCACTACCACCCACTACCCTGTTACCACCACCACCACTATCACCATAAACCATTACCCTCCGCAACTCCACCAGCACCAACCACTACCCTCCCCACAACCATCAACCACTACCCTTCCTCCACAACCAATCACCACCACCACCACCACCACTACCACCAGCACCATCAACTCCACATCCAACACTACCACCACCACCAACTACTCCCCCCTTCACTACCACCACCACCATCATCAACCCCCATTCACCACCACTACCACCAACCACTACCCCTCACCACCACTACCAACCCTTCCCCCAGTGCAAACAGACACTAGTCAATCTATTGTTTACCATGATGAGATGTATCAAGTGAAACATGTATATGGAGCAAGTAACAAGATCACTACATTACAAGATGTTGTAACCGTTAGACTAAGGTTAGGATATAAGTACCTCTGGCAGTATGTTCCTCAAGCAGATGTGAACAAAACCAAATGTAAAGTGTGTGGCCAGACATATGGCCACACACTCGAACACTACGTCCTTGACTGTGTGAAGATAGAACCTTTTAGGGACAGGTCCAAGCACACTGTGTGTGAAATGGTACATTTTATCTCTAATGGCAAGACAGCCAACATATTACGATTGTATTCACTTTTTTGCACTTAGTAGCTATATCAGTTCTCATGTATGGAACCAACACACAATGTGCTTGAATAACTCTCATGCAAATGTGAAGAACAAAGTGTGCGGCCAGACATATTGCCTCACACTCCTGTACTCCCGCAGTTGTGAATAAGTTACCTTTTATGTATAGAACTAAACAAAGAATTTATTTGAAATACTCTCTAATATTCATTGCCATAATATCCTGACCACGGAGGTTAGTTATACTGATCCTTTGTGAACTCTGCTGTGTAATCTTTTTGCGCTACTTCTCACAGGATGAGTATGGGGTGCACAATAAACTAGCTGGTGTAAGTGGCAAAATTAAAAAAAACAATCCCCCCACTACCACCATCAACTCTTCCCTCCCACCACCACTACCACCATCAACTCTTCCCTCCCACCACCACTACCACCATCAACTCTTCCCTCCCACCACCACTACCACCATCAACTCTTCCCTCTCACCACCACTACCACCATCAACTCTTCCCTCTCACCACCACTACCACCATCAACTCTTCCCTCCCACCACCACTACCACCATCAATTCTTCCCTCTCACTACCACCATCACCTCTTCCCTCTCACCACCATTACCACCATCAAGCCCTTCCACCTCGCCACCACCACCACGGCACCCAACGAACTCTCTTCCGCTTATATAGGTTTTCACAAGTCGTCTCCTGGTGGTGGTGGGGAAGAAAGAGCCGCTCAACCAAGGGAAGAATTTTCAGGGTAAACTAGACGCTGCTGTTGGCCACTCACTCGCTCTTTCACTCACTACCTTGATACAACTTAAAGCCAAGCCACCGCCCCTCTCCCGCTCTCCTCTATTACATTTCAAATTTGTAGTGTAGTTTTCGCTGCCTTTAAATTTGAATGTTTTGAATCACTGCTGTTTTCCAATTTTGAATTACAGAGTCAGTTGGCCTTCAAGTTTAGAGTTTCAGTGTCCGTTGGTCTTCAAATTTGAACGTTAGGTATTTTTTTATGCCTTATATCAGCGTCTGTTTGTGTACAAATTTAAACATTATATAATTTTTTTGACCTAAACATCATTGTCCATAATCACTAAACTCAAAAATTTATACATTAGTTTTTTTCTTTCCAATTTGAATTTCAGCAGCGGTTAGCAATTCAAATTAAACAATGTATATACTAACTGGTTATTTTTCCGTTAAATCATATACTAATTCATCACGAATAGTTTTTGTTCAAAGTATTCCAAACTACATGTCAGAGGAAATCAGTATATGCGGTATATATATTTTGTATAGGAAACTCTCACGGGCTATATACTGGACATACTCCTATAATACTTATAGGATAATCTTGAGACAATTATAGGCGGCCTCCACGGGTGAGGGAACATTACTCCCTTTATCTTATTTCTATTCAACAAATCTTAAAACGATTTCGCTTCCTAAATTCCACATTCCGTTTCTCACTGTGGCTTAACAGCTGTTAGGAACCTCTGTTAACAGACTCTTAACAGTAAAAGATTTAGAAATTTATCTACTTAAGGAGCTTTTGCTTACCGTTATTTCCTGTTTCTTTGTTGTAATAGTAATAATAATAATAATAATAATAATAATAAAGTGCCTATGTCATCAGCATTACTAGTAGTGCAGATATTAAAAAAAAGACCTACTTCTCACACACACACACGCACGCTCACACACTCACACGCTCACACACTCACACACACACACACACACACACACACACACACACACACTTAAATATAGACCGATTCAGAATAATTTTCCTTTTAAATTTTATCTTCCCGTTTTTATATTCCTTGTTTTTTTTCTCAATCAGATGTCAGAACTCATCAGCTGAATGACGTCATCCCCCACTTCCTGCCGCCTCTGACGTCACCTCAATGTAAGTTATTTTTCTTCTAAAGTATCTCTTTCTTGGCGATATAAATGAGTGAGAAGTTAGTAAAACATACACACACTACTACTACTTTACCTTCACTTGGAATCGAGTATGACGATCATCCTTCTATTATACGATGATATGAGTTATTAATAATGTCACCTTCGTTGGTGAGCCAAGAGGTGACTCGAGAGGCCGATACAAGACTGACTTGGCCGTCCACAAATGTTTCACGTGTGGAGGGCTACATCTTGTGCAGGAGGGTGGCCGCAGCGTGTTTCGGCGCTGGCGCTTCTTGCCTAGGTATGCAGTCGGGCTAACTCGATAGTATTGACCATCTCGTTTGGTGCTTCTCCAAGCGTTACGGTGTGGATGGATCGTCTCCTAAGATCAAGGGGTTTATTTGACACTTTTTCAGTTTTGTCTTCAGACTATCCTTATACATTTTCCGTTACCCGCCAGTTTTACGTTAACCATTCGTTAGGTGACTGTAAAGTAGCTGCTTTGGCAGTCTACTGTCGTCCATGCGGGTAACATGGCCAGTCCAACGTAGTTAGTTGTTCATGGATAATGGCAGCCTCGATGCTCCTGCAATTTAAGTCAGCGAGAATACTTTAATTTTTTCTCTAGTCTTCCCAACGAACTCGGAGGATGGAACGTAGACTACACTGATGAAAATTTTCAAGTGCATTGAGGTGCCTCCAGTATGTGACCCATGTCTCACTGCCATACAGCAGGGTGGGAAGGACCACTGCTTGATATACATGCAACTGTGTAGATAATTTCAGCTCCCTACAGCTGAAGCCATGGGTACGGAGTATGCCAAAGGCAGGTTGTCGACAGGTGGGAGTCAAGGTACTGAAAGTGGGAAACATTAGAGAGGGTAGTACCGTTAAGATGGATGGATGGTGGAAGTGTGGGTGAACCAGGGGCAGGCTGAAAGAGAATCTGAGTATTTTGTATGATTACCTCAATGTTGAAGTTGTTGAAGTCTACATTCGCATCTGCATAGGTGTTAAGGATCACCCGTATGTCGTATTCAGTGTGAGCGATGAGGGTAAGGTCATCTGCATACTGAAGTACAGTGATGGAAGCGGCCGACACCTTTGTTCCTGCCTGGAGTCGTCTTATGCTGAAAAGTACCTTCTTTTTAAGTTTAACAAATTTATTGGCAGAGCTTGTAGTACAGTTTGCCTCCGGTACTGGATGTCCACCCCACTGGCTAAATTGGCACTGGCACGAGTAAGCTTGGGAACTAAGAAAATGGAAAAGGGAGTTGGTGCTAGTACATATCCTTGTTTTACTCCCGTTTGGATGGGGAAGAACTCGAACTGTATGTCAATGTGCATGACATTACCGTTCATGCCATCGTGAAGTTGCCTCACAATGGCGATGAATTTTGGTGGGCAACCAAAACGACTGAGGGTCCGCCAGAGGGCTACTTGTTGACCGAGACGAAGACATTAGTAAGGTCGATGAAGGCCATGTACAAATTATGATGCTGTTCTTTGCACTTTTCCTGTATCTGGCGGCCATCAAAGATCATGTCAATGGTGCTACGTGATGATCGAAAACCACATTGAGATTCTGGAAGGAAGTTCTCCGCCTCAGGAAGAAGTCTGTTTAGAAGTACTCAGGCGATAAATTTGCCAGCTATGGACAGCAACAAGATCCCGCGGTGATTGCTAGAGTCTGACCGGACTCCCTTGTTCTTATAGATATCGACGATGGAGGCGTCTAAAGATCTTGGAGACTATCCTATTTCTTCCATATATTCTTCAGGAGAGAGTGGAGACGGCTGGTAAGCAGAGGTCCTCCTGCTTTGTATACTTCGACAGGGATTCCATCAGGCCCTGTGGCTTTGTTATTATTCATTTGTTTGGTGGCAGTCGCTACCTCATCCAGGAATGGAGGATAGTCGAGGTGGGCCAGCTCTGGGTGCTGAGGGACCTGCTGGGTAGTCAGGACATCAACACTGGTTTGTCGATTTCTGGATTATTTTCATCAAAACTATCCTGGTGTTTTCTTTCGATCTGGCCGAGAGTCTCCCTGGAGTTTTTTTTTTATGATAACATTGAGGATACCCCGTTCAGCACTCGGATTTAGGTTGTTTGCTGTTGGGTTGTTTATTAGCCCATCGTCGAGCTGCTCTCGACTTGGTGTTTAAACCTCTTCTGGGGACTTGTTCCCTTCGTCGTTTTGGGGCGACGTAAAGGGAGAGTTTGGCTTTGATGAGCCGATGATCTATGTCATAGTGGTCTGAACCGCGAATGGTTCTGATAATGAGGACACCTCGGCGATCTCTTTCAACGAGACACCAATGTATGGATCGTGGGTGTTGCCAAAAACTCTTGAACTTGTCGGCCTTCCAAACAAGGAATTGGTGATAGTGAGGTTGTGCTTAGCACACTTGCTGTGGAGGAGTAGGCCGTTAGGATTACACTTGCCTTGTCCATTTTTCCCTATGGTTCCTTGCCATAAGTCGGCATCTCTGCCAACTCTGGCATTGAAGTTACCTTATTTTCTCAAGGGATAGAGGTTAGCACTTTGTCAAGGTCAGCGTAAAAGGCCTCTTTGATGTCATCTACGCACTGACGTAGAAAGCATTACGTGAATAATTCAGTGAGACTTTGAGCATCATGAGACGCTCATTGACCCCAACAGGCATTTCAATTATCCTATGCAGGATGGATTGGCGAATGGCAAAGCCAACTACATTAATGAGGTTTCTCTCCGCAGCAGGCTTACCCTTCCAAAAGAAGGCAAAACCGGACCCCTGTTCTATAAGTCGACCCTCGTCTGGGAGCCGGGCTGCTATATTGATGTTGTACCTACCCAGCTCTTTTGCTACAAGGGCGGTTCTTCGTTCATGACGCCCATTTCTTCCAGTATGCAGAAGGGTTTTGACATTCCATGCAGCGACCATAAAAGGTTGTATGCTTTTTTTATTGCTCTGATCTGTGGTTATGTTTTTGACCGCATAAGGATGACCACACTGGGTGTGGTTACCCAGTGACGTTGGTTTTTGGGCAGGCTATGTTTAGGGCACCTTTTCTAGTCCCCTGCCCTTGTGGGATTAGCAGAGTTGCTCCTGGTAAGGGCTGCTCAGTCGCACAGACAGGACTGGTTTGCACTGCTGCCCAGATCCCGGTGCATAAACGACCATCTTATCTGTGCTGCCCATGTGCAGAGTTGTGACTACAGACTCTCGGCAGTCATCTCTACCTGTCCCCGTCGCCACTCGTCCGTCGCCATAGGGCTTTTGGGGGTTTAAGGGTTCTGATGATGATGGAAAGTATGATCACACACACACACACACACACACACACACACACACTGAAGTACTAAGTGTCGATGACTTAGACATTATATGGACAAATTTCATCAACACCATCACAGAAGTTCACCACCACTTCTTCCGTCAGGCTACACCTAACTGACCTGCCCTGCATCACACCTCAGATCAAAAGGCTAATGCAGCAGAGATACAGGGCATTTTATCTCCATGACAACGTGCACTACAGAGTCCTTCGTAACAAAGTCATCCGCTAAATACGCGCTGCAATGAAGTTTTACTAACCTGCTAAGCTGTAACACTTGAGGCAGAATAACATCAGTCGGTGTTATGGTAAGCTTAAGAACCCTGTGAATTAAACAATGAGAGGAGTGGGTGCCGGTCCCCTTCCTCAGCTAAGTCACCAATGATGACGCAGCTGAACAAGCTAATAATCAATCATTTTGCAACTATATGCCAGAGGCTCTCTCTCACCCTACCTGTACCTGTATATACCAGCCTCCTCACCCACTGACTTATTACAAAACCATTGAATTTAACAAGTGTCAGGCGATTACACAAACTCATGATCAAGAGCTCTACAAGGAGTTCTCCCCGGCACTATACCCAAACCCCTCTCTCAGACAAACAAAATTTCCAGTTGACTTGTACACTTAATTTGTTTCACCAGTGCCCAAACAACGAGCACACATCTTTACCTATAACCTAACCTAACCTAGCCTAACCTAACCTAACCTAACCTAACCTAACCTAACCTAACCTAACCTAACCTAACCTAACCTAACCTAACCTAACCTAACCTAACAACCTTAATGCGACGACGAATTTATTCGTTAAGAAAAAGTAATAAAAGAAATACACCCCATTATTTTTCTCAAACATTTAATATGAACCAGATACACTTAAAGAGTCTCGACTTACTTCATTCAAACCAACATTGTATTGTAATGATTCAATTTATTTACATGAACGAGCATCTAGTGCAGAACATTATTTGATTCACTGAACTAATCTTTCACGTAATATTAAACGAACCGGTATTAATTATAACGCTTCGTTGATGGATATGAATATAAAGTGTAAATTATATATCTTCATTGGTTTGATATTAGGAGTATTATTGATTCACTAAGGTTTATAATGCTTTACGTATTTTTAAGCGAACAAGTATTATTGTGATGCTCGGCTGATGGATCATGAATTAAAATCGTCCTTTATGAAGCCTCACTTGGTTCGTTTGATAAAGTGGTCCTCGATATGAATACCGAGAGGCTTCACAGACAGGCAAACGGACCATAATAGATTGAAGCCTCATATCATCCAGACGAACCTTTTAACCATTATGAACCACACACATAAACTCACTCACACACAAACACACACACACACACACACACACACACTCGAGTCAGACGAATAAACTCACATCATCCTCTCTGAAATGTTCACTGAACTTAAACGAACCATGAATCTGAACCACTAAAGTCTTGCTCGACCTCACAATAATTATTTATGGGATGGATTGCGACCGCTGCATAGTTAGTAGGACATTAATTAGCTATAAAAGGTGATTAATTTATAGTTAGTTATCTCATAGGCCTCTGTTCGACCTCCCACCAAGAATGGTTTGTTTGGAGAATGAACACGAAGCACTCAGCGGGCTTCCTGGGGTACACACGGAGGAAGGGATATATAAGGCAGTAAAATTGACGAAGAAAGGGGAGAGCGGGAAGTGAGAGTGGGTGAGAAAGATGGGAAGTGAGAGAGTGGGCGAAGTGAAAGAGGGAGAGGGGTGATAGAGAGAGGGAAGTGAGAGAGGGAGATGAGTGGGAGAGGGGGGTAGGAGAGAGTGAGGTAAGTGAGAGGGAGAGAGTGAGAGAGGGGTGTGAGGGAAGAAAGGAGAGGGGAGAAAAGGAAGGAGGGAAGATAAGGAGGGGGGGAAGAATAGAGGAGAGGAGGGGGAAGTGAGAGTGAAAAGGTTAGAGATACTTAACGAAAGAGAGAGGAGAAATTTAACGTTTAACAAATTTATTGGCAAAGCTTGTGGTACAGTTTGCCTATTCTGAGTAATTCAGTAAGGTCTCGACACTGAGGGTGATATCACTGTTCACTGCCACGCTGGACAGTGGTTAATATACAGTAGAAGTCATATTCTATTTGAGGACTAATCAGTGTGGGGAGAGAGAGAGGGAATTATGGAGAAATAGAAAGATGTATATAAATAAATAATGTAAAAAAAGAAGTTTTAGAAAGAATGAAACAAAACAATGACAAACAGACTCAACTAACAACTTAGAAAACATAGTAAAAATAAACAGATAATCTTAAACACAAAAAGAAGCAAAAAGACCATGTATAAGGAAAAATATAAATAAATAAACGTGTCCCTAACTAAACTTCATCAAAACTTGTTCTCCGATGCCTCGTCAGGAGTAGCCAACACACCCCTCCCCCAAGAACCTCCCTCCCTCCCTCCCTCTCTCCTTCCCTCTCTTCGCCTCTCTCATCTCCCTCCCTCCCTCTATCCCTTATCTCCTTCCCTTCTCTCCCTCCCTTCCTTCCCTCGCCTCTTTCATCCTCTCACCTCCTTCCTCCTCCTACCCCCTCATCTCCCTCCTCCTCCCTTATCCCTCCTCCTCCCTCATCTCCCTCCTCCTCCCTCATCTCCCTTCTCCTCCCTCTTCTCCCTCTTTCTTCACCTCCTTCCTCTTCCCTCACCCCTCTCCTCCTCTTCCTCCTCTCTCACCTTTTCCTCTCTCACCTCCTCCCTTACCTCCCTCCCCCTCCGCCATTCTCTCTCACTAATGGGCTGTGATGGCTGCAGGTGTTCCAGATGAGGGACACACCACCCACAAGGAACACTGCTGGAAACGATCCAGACATCCCCTGGAGTTCACTAGGCGCCGCCATATTGTATACCTCGCGCAGTCAACTGTCCTGCGTATAAAAATCGCTGCTTGCTTATGTTCTATCTGGTATTAGTTTATTGCCACCAGACAGCCAGATAACGTCATGAGTTAGTAAGGTTAATTTTCTACGTATTTTTCTAGAGTAGTGTTACTAGCCTCCATTTTGTAAACCTCGTGCTCGAATCGAATTGGTGTGACTCTATAGAAGGCGCCGCCCATTATGTGCTCCTGAAGCGACAGTTATACATGATGAGACGAACAATACGGTGAAGATAATATATGTAAGTCTCTAAAAACTGCTGAAGGGAGGGGGGTGTTGTGTGTTGATGAATTTCAGAATGAACACTACGACTCCTGTTGTCTCGATAGGGTTGTCAAAGTTCTTCGTCCGTTGTATTATTGTCTCACATACTTTCTGTAAAAATTGTTTTTTGATCGACTGTACAGTACACATAACATATATACTGTACTTCTACGAATTTAACTGTATATATTGCCGTTGTATATTTGTGTTGTTAAAAAAATTATTTACGTTTGATAAACATGGAATAGAAGTACTGTATATTATATGAATTGGATCACCTGCAGACTAACCACCCTAACTTTAACCTAGCCCACCCAAGCCCAACCCAACCCAACCCAACCCAACCCAACCCAACCCAACCCAACCCAACCCAACCCGATTCATTTACAAATTCATGAATCACTTATAAGGTTGAAGAAAAGTCCTTCCTTCAGACAAAGAAATTCTTGCCCTCTCAACAGAATACTAATTGTGGTTACTTAGCGGTTACTGACTATCTCACTCACGGGTAGATGATTACAGCTTGTCCTTCTGTTTTGTAACGGTAATAACACAGGTTTGCTTTTGTAATTTTGTGTTGGTTTCCTGTCTATTCGATGCCTTTATCACTTGCCGAATCGACCGCGTTCTTACCTGTCTATTCACTAGTGTTCTCATCTGTCAGTTCATTACCGTTCTCACCTGCTAATCTTCTTATCTTCCTCATTTATCAACTTTCCTCTCTATCCACCTTCCTCACCTGACAACCTTCCTCACCTATCCACCATCCTCAATTATTCACCTTTTTCTCTTGTCAACCTTCCTCACCTATCCACCTCCCGCGCCTATCCACCTTCCTCATCCATCCACCTACCTCAATTATCCACCTTCTTCACTTACCTACCTTCCTCACCTGTTAACCTTCCTCACCTATGAACCTTCCTCACCTGTCAACCTTCCTCACCTGTCAACCTTCCTCATTTATCCACCTTCCTCACCTGTCAAACCTTCCTCACCTATCCACCTTCCTCTCCCATTATCTTTCCTCACCTATCCACTTTCCTCACCTACCCACCATCCCTAACTATTCACCTTCCTCATCTATCCATCATCTTTGCCTAACCACCTTCTTCACCTATCCACTTCCTTCACCTACCCATCTTCCTCACTTGTCTATCCCCCCACCTACTCCCTACCTATTCAGAGTTTTTATTTTAAAAAATTTATTGACAAAGCTTGTAGTACAGTTTGTCTATTCTGAGTAATTCAGTCAGGTCTTGACACTGATGGTGCTATCACTTCTCACTGCCACGCAGGACAGAGGTTCATACACAAAGGGGATAATAGTATAGGTCTTATTCATGAGGGTGATATCACTGTTCACTGTCTGTAGGACAGTGGCTTATACACAATATAAGTCATATTCTATTTGAGGACTAATCAGTGTGGCCTAGTAAATTTTGGATAGACAGCAAGAATGTCAAACACTCCTGATTCACTGTAGTAATTACATAGTTCATGATACAATAAGCCAGGTAGTCTGAAGTCTTTGACAGTGCCACATTCAATAATATAATGTTCAAGTGTATGCTTTAAAGGTTTATCACAAAGCTTACATGCTGAGTGTTCCGGTATGGGTACAGCGTTACTAACTTGCCAGATGTGTCTGTATCCTAGCCTAATTCTGGCCACGACTAATTCACATTGTCTGGTTCTGTTCTTGTGCTGGCCATATCGGTACCTCTTTTCACAAAATTTGTCATATTTATTAATGGTACATCTGCCATGTCTCTCTGCATTTCTCAGTTCTTCTAGATCAGAGTTAATGATTTTCACTTGAATGTTTTTAAGTACAGCATTGGACACGCCAAGGTCACGGTCCACATTTTCTATCTTGCATTCCTCTTTGGCGAGTCTATCAGCACGGTCATGATACCTAATTCCAACATGGGATGGAATCCACACAATTTCAATACGAAAGTTGTTCTCCTTAGCAGTTATCACATTTCTTTTAATATCACAAACAACTTAAGACAGAGCCTGATGGTCTGTTCATGGATTTCAAAGTACTTTGGAAGTCACAGAATATTATCATCCCACCTCCATTTTCTTCAAGGTAGTCTGTAGCTAAGTAGATCCCCATTAGTTCAGTTTGTGTTGTGCTGGCCCAGTTGTTCAGCCTTTGCTTGTTTTCAGAGACGTTCTTCACATTCCACCAGACTCTCCCAGGCTCTCCTTACCCTCCGTGAACTTCAGGACACTTTAATATCTTCCAGTGTCAGGATATTATGTTCACTCTTACCTGAATAAAACTATTTCTTGTTACACCTCCCTCGCCTCTCGCCTCTTTCCTCCCTCACTTCTCTCCTCCTTCCTCTCCTCCTTCCTTTCTGTATATATCTTGGTTCCTTCAGCAGCCTCTAGGTGTGTGTGTGTGTGTTTGTTTATTCTGAACTCACTTCCTTCTTTCTGTTTTAATCTTATTTGTAGACTATAATAATAATATTAGATGTGGAGATGGAAGGAGATTCATAGGCTGTTATTGTTGTTGTTATTGTTGTTGTTTTTGTTGTTGTTGTTGTTTTTGTTGTTGTTGTTGTTGGTGGTGGTGGTTGTTTGTTTATTATGTGTTGATTTTCCTACGACTTCTCTGATAATTTTCCGTACAACCTTTCTTTAAACATACGTCATCTGAACGACCATCTTTGTCTTCATTAGTATCCTACGACCTAGTCCACCACCCTGAAAGACCATCTTTGTCCTTATACTCACCTACGACTCTAAACGACCATCCCCACTTCCATCACTTTCCTACGACCTCATCTTCATCTCCCTGCTTCCCCACATTTCAAAGAATCCTCCTCATCTCCCCATCTTTCCTTTTAACGATACAGTCCTAACCACGTCAGTCCCCATACAAATAACCATTTTTTTTTTCCCTCGAGTCGTCACACTTCCCTTAGGATCCTCCCCCTCCCCCCACTTCTAAACCAGGCATCCTGTACGACCGCCCTCGTCACCACCACCACCTGCCCTCAACCCCCCAGTGATCCTTGTAAGCGGTGGTCCAGCCTTCACCATCCTCACAGCGGGAGACACGAAAGGAAAGATGACGGTGTAGGCCTCTGGTCGGGCTGCGTACAAAAAAAAGTCTCCCCTGCTTTATCTCCTCATTCATGTGGGCTAAAGTCATATTAGGGGCGGTGTGAGGTTTAAAAGAGGAGGTATAGAAGTGGGGACAGATATAGTGTGAGAGGAGGTGGGGGAAAGGCTGAAACTGTAGATTGACAAAAGTATAAAAATTGAATATGGATAAAATTGTTCTCCTTGCTATAGGGTTTCGTCATTCCACAACATCGTGTACCAATGAGAAGATGAAACTGTTAGAAGCATGAAAATATGAGTTAAAGATAGAAATTTTGTAGAAGAAAAGGAAAGGGAAAAATGTTTTCACCCCAGCATCACCCTTCAGCAGCTCCACGTCCGGTGGGTGACACCACAGGCTGGCTGTTGTCGCCTGCTTCCTCGGGTACTGACGGGCAATTTTTTTTTATTTTTTACTCTTTTTCTGCGTGTGGAAACGGTTTTGGGGTTTTACTTTATGACCGCCTGCAGTAGCGACCGTTGACTACATTAGAATCCGTTCCCCCGTTTTTTGTGTGTGTACTGTATTTAGCGACAACTGTCATTACGGAAGTATCCATAGAAGATGAGGAAGGACGCACCGCGGACTATTTTATTTTTTACCGTCGCGTTAACGTTGAGTGACATTGCTTTAGGGCTATGAATAAAAGGCAGTACCTTTTTTTGCCTCTGGGATGTTAACGACCCGTTGCCAATGCATTGTTAACAGCAATTTAGAAATGCATTCTGATAAGTCTACAATAATCTGGATTAGTGGGAGTAACTGAAGAGGACTGAAGTCCTTAATAGGTTAAGTTTGGTTAGGTTAGGTTAGGTTTGGTTGAACTATGTACGAAGCTCGCCAACAGTAGGCATAATACAAATGTCATTTTAACACACACACACACACACACACACACACACACACACGCGCGCGCGCGCGCGCTTGTGCATTACCAGAAACATAATCATGACAATATTTAACATCTAAAATGACCCCTTAAATGTCATTGTAATATCTAAAGGATCAAAAAATCATAAAGTCGTCATTACCTGTTAAGTAATATCCGGTGAGACTTACCTGTTGAAGAGCGTCATTTTTTACTGTTTAATCGTCAAAAAACTAGAGCCCTCAATGAGGAGGTCATTTACTTGTAGATACGTTTATGCAAGATCACTCTCTTTCCTTTCTTTCTTTCTTTCTTTCTTTCTTTCTTGCACTTACAATATTACCTCTTTTCTGCAGATTGCCTTTAAGCTCTAGTGGCTTCGGAGCAGTTCAGGCAATTTAAAATCTTATTACCGGGATAACGGGAGGTTGAAGTTCTCCTGAGTGATCCGGAACAGCGTGAAGCTTTGATCTTGAGCTCAGAGGCCATCAAACCAGTAGTCAAGTTCACAGGTCCTCCAGTCGTATACTAGATAACACCGAAACAGTTCCTAACACACGCTATAGATTCGTCTCTTGAGTATTTGAAGTCGTGTATGCAAAGAGGAGATGATGAGGTTTAGACGTAGAGGAACGACGGAATGAAATGTGAATGGATTCTAAAGGTAAAGATGAACACAACGACTGTAGAAAGAAGGCAAGAGGAAGGAAGGAAGGCACATCGTGTAGAAGGAAAGAGAGAGGTAGGAAGGAAGGCGTCGTTGTGTAGAAGGAAGGAGAGAGGAGGGAAGGAAGGAAGGAAGGCATCATCGTGTAGAAGGAAGGAGAGAGGAAGAAAAGAAGGAAGGCGTCATCGTATAGAAGGAAGGAGAGAGGAAGGGAGGAAAGCGTTATAGTTTAGGAGATAAAAAAAATTAAGAAAAACTTCCTCAATAATCTTCTGTGACTCACACACACACACACACCTCTATAAACCTCCGTCAGAATCATCTCAAACACGACTTCAAAATCACCTCCAACAATGCCAAGAACAAACCTCCACAGTCACCAAAAATCTCTGAAATTATCACGCCCCAAATTTTTCTGGTATTCCGACGAGAAATATTACCAACCATAAGTCTCTTTGAATATGCTAAATTTTAAATGACCACTCTAGTGAGAAATACTGCCCTTTCTTCCTCCTCCCTTAATTCCCCACCTCCTCCCCTATCCTCACCACCCTTACCACCCCGCCTACTCCCCTCCCCACTACTCCCTATCCCCTTACCCCCTATCCCCCCTCCACCCACGTAACTTCCGTGCCGAGCGTCGCGAAAGACATTATGCGATCCGGACGGAAATTTGTCAGAGGTTTACGACTCCTGCGCCTGTCATAATTTTGGGCTGACCTCCTTTGGTCGTTCGTGGCTCAGCTCGCTGTCGTAAGGTACAAGACTCGATCACTGTGATGGTCTTGAGGGAACACAGGAGATGTACTCTATGAACACTTCACTTAAGGTTTAAATATTTTACCATTAGGCATTTTTTTAGAAGCATCCTCTTGACACACACACACACACACACACACACACACACACACACACACACACACACACACACAAAGAGACAGACAGACCCAAAAATACACAAACTCCATCACCTGAAATATTTAAATTGTGTTTTTTATTGAATTTTCCCAGTTTTTTTATATCAGCTTAATGCGTCAGCGTACATGTTCGATGCTTTGTCCCTCGTATTGGTTACCTCAGATAAAGGGTCATTTCTCTTAAGGCTTAAGACACCTGGTTGTGTTGAAATTGTTCTTAAGAGTCTGTTATTAAAGTGTGTTGACCAATCAGCAGGTGTGTTGCAGGTGTGTGGTAGGTTTGTGGTAGGTGTGTGGTAGCTGTGTGGTAGGTTTATGGTAGGTTTGTGGTAAGTATGGCAGGTATGTGGTAGGTTGTGTGGTATGTGTGGTAGGTGTGTGGTAGGTTTGTGGTATGTATGGTAGGTATGTGGTAGGTTATGTGGTAGATGTGTGGTAGATGTGTGGTAGGTGTGTGGCAGGTATGTATAGGTGTGTGGCAGGTATGTGACAGGTGTGTGGTAGTTGTGTGGTAGGTTTGTGGTATGTATGGTAGGTGTGTGGCAGGTATGTGACAGGTGTGTGGCAGGTATGTGACAGGTGTGTAGCAGGTTTGTGAAAAATGTGTGGTAGGTATGTGACAGGTGTGTGGCAGGTATGTGACATGTGTGGTAGGTGTGTGACAGGTGTGTAGCAGGTATGTGAAAAATGTGTAGTAGGTATGTGACAGGTGTGTGGCAGGTATGTGACAGGTGTGTGGCAGGTATGTGACAGGTGTGTAGCAGGTGTGTGGTACATCTACCTAGCATTGCTTACCTGCCGTGTACACTTGACTCTTGTGTGACACCTACAGCAATTAGTGTTAATATTTCAACGATTTATGGACTCGCACTCTACCCATCAGTCACCATACACCTGTCATTAACACCTGACTGACACGTGACACATCAAACAGTCACCACACACCTGTCTGATACGTGGTCCATCTACCAGTCACCACACACCTGTCATTAACACCTGTCTGACACGTGGTCCATCTACCAGTCACCACACACCTGTCATTAACACCTGTCTGATACGTGGTCCATCTACCAGTCACCACACACCTGTCATTAACACCTGTCTGACACGTGATCCATCTACCAGTCACCACACACCTGTCATTAACACATGACTGACACATGGCACATCTACCAGCCAGTCACCACACACCTGTCATTAACACCTGTCTGACACTTGGTCCATCTACCAGTCACCACACACCTGTCATTAACACCTGTCTGACACTTGGTCCATCTACCAGTCACCACACACCTGTCATTAACACCTGACACATGATCCATTCACCAATCAACATACATTTAGCCACTGGACACCTGACACATTTATTCCTTGGTTACGACACTGTGTCATGTCACTAAGTCATCTTGTTGATCTTGTCTGCTAAAGTAAGGTCAAGTTAGTTGTCTGAAGTGATAGAGGAAAGTTGTTCATGTTAAAAAAGACATAGTGATATTAAAACTTATTAATGTTAATACTGGTAAAAGAAAGATACATCCTTTTTTAATAAATAGTAATTGAAAAAAATAAAATAAAATGAGGCAAAAAGTCATGTAGATTTAATAGATAGTAATATGGAAAAATATTATGTCACCTTGAGTATTTTTGTTTTAATATATAATGAGAGATAAAATTAGGTGATAGTAAAATGGGCTAAAAATAAGTGTATTTTTTTTTTTAGGTAATTCTTTGGAAATTTTTTAATAAGTAAATGACACTTAAGTTAATTTCCTCTTGGTGTTATAAGCATTTGTACGTGAGGAATACTTACTCAGTAGTTGCGATGAACAAAAGCTTCTTCATGAACAAAAGCTTCATGAACAAAATTTCACCCCATGAACAAAAACTCACACCATGAACGAAAGCTCATGAACAAAACTAATGCCCATACCTTGAACAAAGGCTCACGCCATAAACAAATGCTTACACAAACAAAATCTCACATAAACAGAAGTTCACATAAACAAAAACTCACGCATACAAAAACTCATACAAACAAAAAAGCTCAACACAAACAAAAGCTCAACACAAACAAAATCTCATATAAACAAAGCCCCACGTAAACAGAATCTCACATAAGCAAAAGCTCACACAAACAAAAGCCCATACAAACAAAAGCTCAGGCGAACAAAAGCAAGCAAGACAAAGTGACGAAAACACATTGACTCCCCTCGCATGCAAAGGTCAAGACAAACACTGGCAATGTTCATGTTGCTGATACGAAAAAATATCCTGAATTATTGACGGGCAAAAACGAGACCTTAGAGAGGAGAGACAGAGAACGAGAGAGAAAGATAGAGTGTGTGTGTGTGTGTGTGTGTGTGTGTGTGTGTGTGTGTGTGTGTGTGTGTGTGTGTAGAGAGAGAGAGAGAGAGAGAGAGAGAGTATAAATAAAGAGACACGAAAAGAGAGTGTGTAAGCAAGATAGATAGGGATAGAAGGAAAAGAAAGAGAATTGGAGAGATAACATTAAATGAAAGAACAAGAGAGAGAGTGGGACTTACACACACACACACACACACACACACACACACACACACACACAATACTACTACTTTGCTGTCACTCGGAATCGAGTTTGACGATCATCCAGCTATGGTAAAACGATATGAATTATTAAGGACGTCACCAAGGTTGGTGAGTTCTGAGGTGACTCAAGAGGTCGACACGGGACCGGCAGGGTCGATCACAGATGTTGCACATGTGGGGGCTACATCTAGTGCGGGAGGGGCGGCAGTAGCGTCTTTCTGGCGTTGGCGCTTGTCTGCCTCGTTATGCAAGTTTGTCTCAAGACTATCCTTATACCTTTTCAGTTGCCCGCTAACGTTACGTTTACTATTCATTAGGTGACTGCAAAGTAGCTGCTTTGACAGTCTACTGTCGTCCATGCGGGTAACATGGCCAGCCCAGCGTAGTTGTTCGTGGATAACAGTAGCCTCGATACTTCTACAGTTGGTGTCAACAAGATTACTGGCATTTGTTCTCTTGTCTTCCCAGCGAACTCGGATGATGGAACGTAGACTACGTTAGTGAAAGTTTTCAAGTGCCTTGAGTTGCCTCCTGTATGTGACGCGTGTCTCATCACTATATAGCTGGGTGGGGAGGACCACTGCTCGATATACGTGTAACTTCTAGATAATTTCAGCTTCCTACAGCTGAAGACACGGTTTCGGAATCTGCCAAAGGCTTGAGATGCACATCTGAACCGATGCAGAATCTCTTTATCGATGTCCGCGATGGTAGACAGGTGGAAGCCGAGACGCTGAAAGTGGGTAACGTTAGAGAGGGCTGTTGGGATTACACTTGCTGAGTCCATTTCTCCTTATGTTTCCTGCCAAATGTCAGCATCTCTCGCAACTCTGGCATTGAAGTCACCTAGGAGCACAGCCTTATCTTCTCTGGCGATAGAGGTTAGCAATCTGTCGACGTCGGTGTAAAAGGCCTCCTTGATGCCATCCTCTGCATCCAGTGTTGGGGCGCATGAACTGATGAAAAAGGGATGGCGTGAGTGATTCAGTGGGACTCGGAGCAGCATGAGGCGCTCGTTGATCTCAATAAGCATTTCAGTTAGCCTGTGTAGGATGCGTTGGCGGATGACAAAGCCAACTCCATAAATGCGGTTTCACTCCGCAGCTGGCTTACCCTTCCAGAAGAAGGTATAGCCAGACCCCAGGTTCTGTGAGCTGACCCTCGTCTGGGAGCCGGGACTCACTAATGGCTGCTGTGTCGCCACAAGGGCGGTTCTTTTTTCAGGACGCTCATTTGTGCCAGTATCCAGAAGGGTCCTGACATTCCATGCAGCGACCATAAGAGGTTGTATAGTGGCCTGTGCGTCATCCCTCTGGGGCCCACTGCTCCTCCGAGATCCCCTGCTGGTCTAGCCTGGGCCCACGAGGCACCCAGTTATCGTGTGTTGCCACGAGGAGACAACAGGAGGCTTTCATGTTTGCCACGAGGGCTAGCCAGCGGCGGTAGCTGAAAGCGAGAGGGAGCGAGAAGTGCTTGAACCTTAACACTAACATACAAGTAGTGCTGCCACACTAGACGCATTTCACCACCCTATGTGCGAACACACACATACACACACACACGATGCGTTATGTTATGCTCTGGTAGGTTACGTTACGTTACGTTACATTACGTTTTTATTTAATATGTTAAGTTAGGTAAGAATGGATTAGGTTAGGTTAGCTAAGGTTAGGTTAGGTTAGATTATATTTGAGTAAGTTAGGGTAACATTAAATTTGGTTAGGTTAGGGTTGCGTATGTTAGGTTAGTTTAGGGTTACGTTATGTTAGGTTAGGTATGGTTTGGGTTACGGTAAGTTAGGTTAGCGTTAGGGTGATTAATCTTAGGGCAAAATAAGCTGTGGGGGAAAATCTTTAGGTGATCCACATGAACTGTATAACAGATATAAGTCTATACAAACAACCAAGGTATCCCTTTATCTGTATCTGGGACGCCCTGGGTGTAGACAGGAAAAAAATAAGACAGTCACTCCCGCTAGATTACTAAACTGGCGGTGACAGGAGCCAGTCATGGTAACTTTCGCCCCAGTGACTGTACACCTGTAAGCCTTGGAGGTAGGGAGGAGGGTGGGAGGCAGTCTTGGAGAGATTAATATTATCTTAGAGGTAGGGAGTGGTTTCGCCTCGATGTCTTTCCTGGAGGTAGGAAGTAAGTGTGTTTTGGAGGTAGGTGGTGAGGCCATTTTGGAGGTACAATATAGAGTGAAGCCAACTTGAGGATAGTGAGTAAAAACGTCCTGAAGTTTTGGAGGTAAGAACACTTTACAAATATTGAGTAAAATTCGTTTTGGAGGTAGAGAGTGAGAACCCGTTGGAGGTGAGGAATGAGACCATCTTGGAGTTGGAGGAGCGAGCCCCAAGACAAGAGCCAATCACAATAGGTCGTCGGTGATGCGTGACTTAGTTCAGGAATAACTCAGATCAGAGCAGGCCCTTAACTCACTCTCTCAATGGCTGAATGAGATCACCTGAAGATTAACCTCCCAGCTGCTTCTTTTACCTGAAGATTAACCATTCTAACGATAACCTAACCTAAATTAACGTAAAAACACAGTGTAACCTAACCTATCACTCACCCATCCTAACCTAACCTAAAGCTAATCTAACCTAACTTAACCTAAAGCTAATCTAACCTAACTTACCGTAATGCTAATCTACCGAACCTAACCTATCTTAACTGGCGTAACCTACCCCTTAAAGGTAGTGGTAAGGTGATTAATCATCAGGTGAAATAAGCTGGGAAGGGCGAGTCTTAGATGATCAGGCAAATGTGTTCTGGAGAATGACCCAGACAGTGAGAATCTCCTGACGTAAGGTGGGTCTCTCGCCCCCTCTCCCCCGGTAAGAAGAACAAAGCATAGGGGATTACTTTAAGCAGCGGGTGTTTATTTAGGCATGTGTATGTAAATGTATATGACCTCTTGTGTTGGTTAATGTGTATGTCATGTTTGTTAGGCATGTTTGCAAGAGTGTGTGAGGGGGTGTTTATATATATATATTTAGCTGTAATATATGTGTGTGTGTGTGTGTGTGTGTGTGTGTGTGTGTGTGTGTGTGTGCGTGAGAGAGAGAGTACCTTCATTACAGGACCATCAAGGGATTAGTGGAAGGAAGAAAAAGGAATAAATCTCAAATAATTCGTACAACACCACGAGTCTCCTCTCCTCCTCACTCTCGTCTTCTTGGACCATCTCCAGAGCATCCCCGACCAAGCGTTTTTCCTCTCCCTCCCCACCACCATCCCCCCCTTCCCCAATGCCGAGGACCTCCCTGAAGTGGCCTCTCCCTGGCCCTCCGTCACGGTCCACGGAGCACCACGCCTTACATGGTCAAGCACAAGTGACCGACCGCCTAGCCACCACCACGCCCGCCAGCCGCCTGACCACCCGCCCACATCCACACTCCATTACAACTCTACCCTACACACAAATACATATACTGTGTATAATCTTCACGCACAGACAACTTTCACAAACACGCATACACACATTCACCCATACATAACATGTGTATACCAAACACATAGAACCTTCATGCCGCCGGACGTCCCATACACACACACACACACACACACACACACCCTCTACCCAAATACATACACAGCTTCGAAGTTCCACACCCAAACACACATACACACAACTTCAGTATATAAACACCACACCCTCCCATAATACACACCCACTTAAAATACCTACTTCCCACACCCAATCACATATACACACACACACACACAACCTTCTCACTCCACGCCCCCCCCCCACACACACAGCCTCCATGCTCACAAACATCACGTTCTCGCCCACACAGGACCTCTGGCATCCTCACCCACGCCCACATACTCCCTCTATCTCCATCCACATCTCTCTATCTCCGACCGCCTTTATAATGTGTGTGTCTCGCTGTGTCACTTAGCCAGACAATGTTTATTAATATATACCCTTACCTATAGTTATACTGTCCACACACACACACACACACACACACACACACAAATATATATATCAACCGTACATAACAGTTTAATTATGGTGTTTTAAAAATGGTTGAAAGCTATTATGTTTGATTGCTTGTTCGCGTGTGTGACTGCATTGTGTGTGTGTGTGTGTGTATGCGCAGTGGTGTATTGGTTCGATCCCTGGGCAGGGTGAAACTATGGGCAAGTTTCTTTACGCCATTTGCCTCTGTCTTCCCATCAGTAATTGGAAAATTGGATGTTAATCAATTTTGGATCGTGTTCCTGGGTAATGGTTAGCCAGTGCAGTATGAGAGTTGTCCGGTCTTCTCGGTTTATTCACTGACACTGAGTCATACGGTTTGCTAACTCAAGGTGTGGTTGTTGTGTTGGCGACAGCTTCTACACCTAGGGCCGGCCATCCTCGAACACGAGCGGCAACCATTATTAGGTTGTTAAGTATTATGTGAATATTAAGTCAATATTTTTTTGGTTATTATTAGTTTATTTGTTCACCTATACTAGTCCACCCAAGGGTCGTTCAACCATCATGGCAGGATACTAGTTTTCCCAAGGGCGGCTCCACCGCCACCAAGCGCCCCCGATAATGTATTCATTTTATTATTAAGTGTTGAAGCACTAGACCACAAAGAGAGAAGGCTCTTCATTACCTTTTCGCAATATTTGCAACAACGTGTTCGTCCTCATTCCTGTTTTTCTTTTGATGCTAAAGTTGAAGCCTCCATAAAGTCATGACAGGTATGTTTATTACCTGATGAATAATTAGTGAAAAGAGCCTCAGTCACGGTATGTTTGAGGGCCTTAGATACTTAATGACTTGGTGTGGGGAAGTCTGTATGAATGGTGTATGAACAGGCAGCGAATAATACAAAACAAAAAATATCATGAAATTTGAAAATGATAACGATAAGTGATATATAAATTTTGTGATATTTTATTATTATTATTATTATTATTATTATTATTATTATTATTATTATTACAGTATATTTTGGGGGATTGATGTTGGGGAAAAAGAAGTATTCTTTTCATCATCATCATCATCACGGTACAACCACTATCACTATCATCTTCATTATCATTATTCTTCCCTCCGTCGTCACTATCAACAATTCTTCTTCTCTTATCATTAATGAAACTTCGTTTTATCACAGCTATGCATCACCAGTTCTTTACAAACATCTGCACCATTATCTAAATTTACTCCCCAAGATTGTTCGACAATATACGACTTGCCAAACTCATTCAGTAAATTACCCAATGATATATTAATCCCTCAATTACGGTGCATTTTGATTGGCTCGCTTCCCCACACAAACATTAAACTAGACAGAATTATAAAATCTTAGTCGTGATTTAACGAGATATGATTTTAGACTAAGAGTGAATACAAGAGTTCAATAGTAATAAGTGAGAATCTTGCTTGTTGTTGGTATTTCTCCGTCAGTGTGTGAGTGAGAAAGTTAGATACGGTTTAGTTTAGATTAAGTTTAGTTGAATTTATTTTTTAGTTTCCTGTAATGAAATTTTGTGTACTGGATTATGTAGAATGAGTGAGTGAGTGAGTGAGTGAATGTGTGTGTGAGTGAGTGAGTGACAGACAGACATGGCAAAGAAGTTTTTTTTTTATAATAATAATAATAATAATAATAATAATAATAATAATAATAGCAACAACAAAAACATCAAGAACAAAAACAACAACAATGGACAAATTAACTCATTGTCATGTAAAAAAAGAGTCAGTCTCCTTGACCACCAGAGTAAAGTGACGCAAAACACGTCATGTAACACACACTCCCTCCCTCCCCACCCTCCCCCTCACCCCTCCCCCCGCCACCACACCACCCCCACCCCAGCCCCTACCCCCGCCCATCACCCCTACCCCCGCCCATCACCCCCCACCCCTCTCACCCCTACCCCGCCCCTCCCCCCCTCCCCTCCTCCCCGCCCTCACCCTCACCCCTCACCTCACCACCCCCACCTCACCAGTATCTCGGTCACTAAGACACCTCTGTCTGTGCTGGCAAGTGAGGCGTCCTTCACGTGATTGGTGCACAATCCACGCTCTCATTGGTGCCCTTGTGGTCAAGTGGACAACACACTGGTCTTGCAACACGGGACTCCTTAGGTCAATCATGCGTGCCATTCACCAATCTAACGTGAAGTATTATTTGTGAATGATGTGACGTCGTGTTGTCGGTATCCCGCTGTGGTCGAGTGGGTAGTGTACTTACTTATAAGAGTTAGTTCGATCCCCCCTCAATAAGATAGGTTAAGCTATAATGTACAACTATATGTTAAAATTGTGAAGAGGCAGGGAAGAATAATGGAAAAAATGAATAAGAATAGGTATAAACAATAAAGGACAATAATAAGGAAAATAAGATACGTATATTATCCCTAATCTAAGTTTACCATTATGATTCATAAATAAGGAAGAACAAAAATAAAGACTAAAAAAAGAAGATAATAAATATAAATTAATGAAAAATAAGGAAGATAATACTCAAATAAATTAGAAAGTAAATAAACAAATAAATAAATAAACGAACTGAGACAGACAGACAGACAGACAGACAGACAGACAGACCAAATAAAAATAGTTGTAGAAACAGGTGAAAAGGAAAAAACATGAGAAACAGTTTTTGTTAATTTGAGAAAGAACTTCAAGTCATGGGTGTTGATGAAGGCTGTGGCGCGCTGGAGGACATAATACCTGCAGGAGTGTCCCGGGGGAGTGGAAATAGTGGATGTTGGAGGGGATGAAGGAGGAGGGGAAGAAGAAGAAGAAGAAGAAGAAGAAGAAGAAGAAGAAAGAGGAGGAGGAGGAGGAGGTTGAGGTGAGGGATATAAGAGATATGGAGGAAGGGGAGGATAGAAGGAGGAAGGGAGGAAAGAAAGATGTTGGAGAAGTGGGAAGAAGGAGGGAGGGGAGGATGATAGGGAGGAGAGAAGGAAGAAGGAGAGAGAAAGGAAGGGTGAGGGAGGTAAAAAAACAAAAAGCAAAATAGAAAGGAGGAGAAGATGAGAACGACAGAATAAACAAACAAATAAACAGAGAGAGAGAGAGAGAGAGAGAGAGAGAGAGAGAGAGAGAGAGAGAGAGAGAGGAGAATAAATTTGTGACCTTAATAAAATAACAAGAAAGTCATAGCAGCCATGAGAAGAAATAAAACAGTTAACCGTGCAGTAATATTCTATTAAAGTATGACTGTCAGGCGGCCGTGAGAAGTAACTGTCATAACTTCTGTGTAACTGGGCCAATTTCACAGTCAGAGAAGGTCGCTAGTGCGAGAGTGAGTGAGTGGAGGTGAGTGTATCAACAATTGCAAAACTAACTGTAGGGGTGACTGGTTTTGGTGTGGGTGTTGAAGTACTGTAACTGTCTGATTTACTGTTTAGACTAGGTGTTGAAGTAACTGGTAGCGTAATAGAGTGACTGTTGAAATGACTGGTAAGGTATTGGAGTGACTTTTGAATTATTGGTGGATTAACAGTTAAGAAGTTAAGATATCTGTTAAGAATTGCAGCTATTGTTTCAGTGACTGTCATAAAAGGGAATATTAAACTGACTGTTGTACTAACTGGTAGAATATATCAAGAGTAACAGGTAATCTGACTGTCACAATAAGTAATGAAACAAAAATCCAGACTTCAGGTGTTTTATATTCACTGTGATAATAATTTAATAAAACTAAATCTGTCTCTCCATCGTGGTCGTCAAGCCAGAATAAAATTAACATTAAAATTATTATTATAATCACTCAGGTATTCAGGTAAATTAAATTCTGAATGCTGATGAAATAATTAAAACTGTAGGATTTTGTAGCTTTCTGGATTAAATTCTGACCCTCTCAATTTTTTTTAATATAGGTGAAAAGTGTTCATTAAATAACGCAATGTCATTATGATTGCAACAGATAAATGAGTTTGTAATTTTCATGGAAAACTTACGTACGGTGGCTTAACCTCCCCTACTCCCACCCCTTCCCCACCCCAGGTATTGTCTCATCATATTCAAGGAGATAAGATGTCTTTCTAAACGGGTTAATTCAATGTACTTACTCAAAGTGTGTATTCGATATACTTACTCAAGTGGTTAACTTGCTGTACTCATTTCGTAACTCAATGCACTCAAGGGGTTGAACAATGTTACCCAATTCATAAGTCAATGATACTCAAGGTGTTAAGTCACTGTTACTCAATTCTTAAGTCAACTTACTCAAGGGGTTAAATCATTTTTTTTCTTCAAAGGGTTAAGTCAATGTTGCTCAAGGAAATAAACCATTAATATTTAAGCTGAACTCTTGGTCTTACAACGAGCTTTCTGGGGGTGTTTTCTCTGTGCTTATACATTAACATTATAATGATATTTATATAACATTTGGATATTAGTTTGGCGGAAACATGAAAAACTCTCCAGAAAAATCGTAAAATATCGAAGTGTTTTCTCTAACATGTCTTCAGAGTCTCCACCCAAGCTTATTTCATCTGAAGATTAACCACCCTGATATTATTTAGGAAGGTTAGGTTAGGTTAGGTTAACGTTAGGGTGGGTAATCTTTAGGTGAAATAAACTGGGGTGGATATTCTTCAAATGATCCTGTCTGTCTGCCTGTCTGTCTGTCTGTCTCTCTCTCTCTCTCTCTCTCTCTCTCTCTCTCTCTCTGTTCATACTCCCCAACAACCAAACAAGAGGAATCTTCTCATTGGCCCGCTACCAACAACACCGTCCTAATCCCAGTTGAAGGCCCGGGCTTGTTTGTCCAGTGTGGGTGACCAGCCAGGCCAGAGGGTGGTTGGTTCGGTGGGTGAGGAGGAGGAGGAGGAGGACAGAGCAGCAAGAAGAGTTGGAGGAGGAAGAGGAGGTTGGGTGAAAAGGAGGAGAAGGTTGGGTGTAGAGGAGAAAGAGGAGGTGGAGGAGGAAGGTTTGTGAGGAAGCGAAGGAGGAGGAGGTTGGGTGAAGAGAAGATAGTGGTGGAGGAGGAAGGGTGTGTGTGTGTGTGTGTGTGTGTGTGTGTGTGTGTGTGTGTGTGTGTGTGTGTGTGTGTGTGTGTGTGTGTGTGTGTGTGACGACTGAGGAAGGAAAACAGGAAGGTGTGTGTGTGTGTGTGTGTGTGTGTGTATGTATGTGTAAGTGTATGTGTGTATATGTGTGTGTGTGTGTTGTGTGTGGACTAAGAGTGAGTCGTCGCGCCCCAGGGTGTGCACGTACCTGACTAACTAAGGGGCACCATTGTTCCTGCCTCCCACATCCGTCTCTTGTAAAATCCCAAGGTCAGGGTGGAATTAAGTCAATGATACTGATGTGTGGTGGGGGTGATGGTGGGGGTGATGAGTGGTGGGGGTGATGAATGATGGGGTGATGAGTGGTGGGGTGATGGTGGTGGGGTTGATGGTGGTGGGGGGTGATGAGTGGTGGGGGTGATGAGCGATGGGGGTGATGAGTGTGGGGTGTTGGTGGTGGGGGTGATGAATGATGGGTGATGAGCGATGGGGGTGTGTGTGGTGGGGTGATGAGTGGTGGGGGTGATAAGTGGTGGGGGTGATGAGTGGTGGGGTGATGAGTGGGTGGGGGTGATGGTGGTGGGGGTGATGAGTGGTGGGGGTGATGAGCGATGGGGGTGATGTGTGGTGGGGGTGTGGGTGGTGGGGGTGTGGGGGTGATGAGTGGTGGGGGTGATGAGCGATGGCGGTGATGTGTGGTGGGGGTGATGAGTGGTGGGGGTGATGTGTGGTGGGGTGATGAGCGATGGGGGTGATGTGTGTGGTGGGGTGATGAGTGGTGGGGGTGATGTGTGGTGGGGTGATGAGCTTGATGGGTGATGTGTGTGGGGGTGATGAATGATGGGGTGATGAGTGGTGGGGGGTGATGAGTGGTGGGGTGATGAGTGGTGGGGGTGATGAGCGATGGGGGTGATGAGTGGTGGGGTGATGAGTGGTGGGGTGATGTGTGGTGGGGGGTGATGAGCGATGGGGGTGATGTGTGGTGGGGGTGATGAATGATGGGGTGATGAGTGGTGGGGGTGATGAGTGGTGGGGTGATAAGTGGTGGGGTTGATGAGTGGTGGGGTGATGAGCGATGGGGGTGATGTGTGGTGGGGGTGATGAGTGGTGAGGGTGATAAGTGGTGGGGGTGATGGTGGTGGGGGTGATGAGTGGTGGGGTGATGGTGGTGGGGTGATGGTGGTGGGGTGATGGGTGGTGGGAGTGATAAGTGGTGGGGGTGATAGTGGTGGGGTGAGGGTGGTGGGGTGGGCGATGGGGTGTGTGTGGTGGAGCATGATGAGTGGGGTGGGAGTGATGTGTGGTGGGGTGATGAGCGATGGGGTGATGTGGTGGGTGATGGAGTGGTGGGGGTGATGTGTGGTGGGGGTGATGAGTGGTGGGGGTGATGGTGGTGGGGGTGTTGAGTGGTGGGGGTGTTGAGTGGTGGGGTGATGAGTGGTGGGGGTGATGAGTGGTGGGGTGATGAGTGGTGGGGGGTGGTGTTGGAGTGGTGGGGTGATGTGTGGTGGGGTGATGTGTGGTGGGGTGATGAGTGGTGGGGTGATGGTGGTGGGGGTGGGTGGTGGGGGTGATGGTGGTGGGGGTGTGTGTGGTGGGGGTGATGGTGGTGGGGTGATGAACGATGGGGGTGATGAGTGGTGGGGGTGATGAGTGGTGGGGTGTTGGGTGGTGGGGGTGATGAGTGGTGGGGGTGATGGGCGATGGGGTGATGTGGGTGGGTTATGAGTGGTGGGGGTGTTGAGGTGGTGGGGGTGATGAACGTGGGGTTGATGAACGATGGGGGTGATGAGAGGTGGGGTGATGGTGGTGGGGGTGATGAATGATGGGGAGATGTGTGGTGGGGGTGATGAGGTGGTGGGGGTGATGAGTGGTGGGGGTGATGAACGATGGGGGTGATGAACGATGGGGGTGATGAGTGGTGGGGGTGATGAGTGGTGGGGTGATGAATGATGGGGAGATGTGTGGTGGGGGTTATGAGTGGTGGGGCGATGAATGATGGGGGTGATGAGTTGTGGGGGTGATGAGGTGGTGGGGTGATGAGTGGTGGGGGTGATGAGTGGTGGGGTGATGAGATGGTGGGGGGTGATGAGTGGTGGGGGTGATGAGTGGTGGGGGTGATGAGCGATGGGGGTTATGGTGGTGGGGTGATGTGTGGTGGGGTGATGAGTGGCTGGGGTGATGAGTGGTGGGGGTGATGAACGGTGGGGGTGATGTGTGGTGGGGGTGATGAATGATGGGGGTGATGTGTAGTGGGGGTGATGAATGATGGGGCGATGTGTGGTGGGGTGATGAGTGGTGGGGTGATGGTGGGGGTTGATGAGTGGTGGGGTTGATGAGATGGTGGGGGGTGAGTGGTGGGGCTGAAGAGGTTGGGGTGATGAATGGTGGGGTTGATGAGTGGTGGGGGTGATGAGATGGTGGGGGTGATGAGTGGTGGGGTGAAGAGGGGTTGGGGTGATGAATGGTGGGGGTGATGAATGGTGGGGGGTGATGGTGGTGGGGGTGATGAATGGTGGGGTGATGTGTGGTGGGGGTGATGAATGATGGGGCGATGTGTGGTGGGGGTGGTGGTGGGGTGAGAGTGGGTGGGGGTGATGAGTGGTGGGGGTGATGAGATGGTGGGGGTGATGAGTGGTGGGGGTGGAAGGTTGGGGTGATGAATGGTGGGGGTGATGGGTGGTGGGGGTGATGAATGGTGGGGGTGATGTGTGGTGGGGGTGATGAATGATGGGGTGATGTGTAGTGGGGGTGATGAATGGTGGGGGTGAACGTATTCTACGGACGGTCACTCTTTTGTCCTTCCTCGCATGTTCTGTTGTTGTTTTTTTAGTTCGTTGTAGTTACAGCTGTTGTTATATACCGTGTACTTTCGTTTTAATATTTATTTATTATTATTATTTATTATTAGTAGTAGTAGTAGTAGTAGTAGTAGTAGTAGTAGTAGTAGTAGTAGTAGTAGTAGTAGTAGTAGTAGTAGTATCGTCTTTAATCTCTATACGTTATGGTTTACAGTTCGTTGTATTTCCCAAATGCTAATGACGGCTGTTAATCGTAATTCTTGTGTTCAGGCGCCAGTTAGTTTTATCTCTGTTATTTGAATTTATTTCCTCCATTTCATTTCATTTATATTTTCTTTGTTTCTGTTATGTCTTGTTTATGGTTATTATTCTTATTCTAATATTATCTATGCAAAATATGCAGATTTTTTTATTCTCTTATGTCTGTAGAGTAAATCAACGCCATTGTTGACAGAAGGCAAGCGATAGTTCGTCTGGCGTAGCTTCCATAAGGGTGTCATTGAGGCGTGAAAGTGTAACGTTAACCAATTGTTGATTGTCTACGCTTAGTCTGTTTATTGCTTGTCTTCACTGACCTCACTAATGGACGTTTTTCGTGTGTGGGGAATGTTTCTTTCCTTCAGTTTAACACGGGTAATAAATAGATCCTGGTCACCTTTGTTGTGGCACGTATCATAAAAGTATTATACAGGTGATCGAAAATTCCTTGTGCACCTGCAGTAATTAACGCTGTAATTGTTCCTTGTTATATCTGCATTGTTTTATATTTTATTCTAATTAAAGTAAACGTTGGGTATGGAACTATTTTCAGTATTTACTGCAGGTAGAACAGGTTACCTAACGGTGTTTGTTGTTAATGCAGATGAACAGGGACATGTTGATCACCTATATAACGGAGGTGTGTATGGGGAATTAGGTGAGTTACACGGCTCCCCCGGGTGGAGGACAAGACCATCCTCTAGGTCACCCGCACCTCCCTGCCTAATTGTAACTCTTTCTTAAACTGTGGAAATGTATCCGCTCCGTGGAGGTGGGTGCAGCTCGGCCCCTGGGGCTCTCTCCCAAAATTAAAATTAAGAAACTGAATCTTCATTATCTTCATCGAACACGTCGCAATAGTTTTAAATTAGACATACTTAGAGTTAGGCGGGTAATATATAAACATTGGATTGTGTGGAACAAGTTACCAAACACCATCATTAACTCGAACTTGTTGGGAAGCTTCAAATATATGTTGGACAGATTTATGAGTGATTAGGGGTGGTTGTAAACCAGGCTGCCTTGTACAGGCCAATAGATTCACTAAAGTTTCCTTCATTTTCATGTTGTTAAGTTCAAACTGTGGACCAACTCTCCCCCCGTGGAGGAAAAGGAAATAGTGCACGACCATATCCTAGGTCACCCGCGCCTCCCTGCTAAATTTCAGCTCTTTATCTTCACACACACACACACACACACACACACACACACACACACACTTTGTTTTAAATACATTAACCTACAAGAGAAAGACCTGATATTGGCCTCAGGATTCAAAAACTGCATTCAAGTGTAGCTTCTGTCTTCTCCTGACAAAACCCTCCACTCTCCCTCTAACTCTAGTCTTACACTTCCACCCCGTACATTCAACTACCCACTCCCTCCACTCTTCCTTCCATCCCGTCCTCCACCCTACTCTCCCATGCTCACCCCTTTTCCTTCATACACTGCCTTCTTTCCACTTCCCAAATCTTTGTCTTCTCCCCATCCTCCTTTCCTCTCCCCTCTACCTCCCAATCTCGTCCTCGTCCCTCCCATCTCATTCTCCTCCCCTTTATCTCCCAAATCTCCACCTCCTTCTCTCCGACCTAAACCTCGTCTCCCTCCTTCCTTCCTCCCCTCCACCTCCCAAGGCGTCGTCTCCTCTCTTCCTAAATCCTCCCCCCTCCCCCTCTTCCACCTACCTTCTAAAGCCTCGCCTCCCCCATACCCTCCACTAGGTCCTGGTACCCTGTCATTCAGCGCTTCCCGAGCCCTACTTGAGGCCCCACATCCGCTGCTTCACCCATTCATTATCATTCAAGCGCCTCGGTACTATGTACTCGGCCCCTACCGCCGCCACCCTGCTGTTATCAGCAGCTCTCTCTCTCTCTCTCTCTCTCTCTCTCTCTCTCTCTCTCTCTCTCTCTCTCTCTCTCTCTCTCTCTCTCTCTCTCTCATACACTTACATAACCTACCATACCAAAACTACATACATCAACATACACTACCATAACTTACCTAACTACTATACATCAACATGCATTATCATACATCAACATACAGTACCATACACCAACTTACACTACCATACATCAACATACACTATTTACACTACCATATACTGTCATACAAAATAAACTACTACACACACACACACACACACACACACACTAATTCCTCTCTTAGATTACCTAAACGGAAAGAATCTAGTTGACCTGTAGGTATGTCGGCCAGGTATGCTAGCCAGGTATCTCGGCTAGGTATGCTAGTGGTGGGTCGACCATACCTGACTAGCCACGGTCGAGGGATTTCTGCATCCCATCTGGCTTCCCTTGTCTGGCTCCTGATTAGTGTTCTGTTTTGGTTGAATTCTAAAGAGGGTTCTGGCTGTGGGGTTCTGTTCTGGCTGGGTTTTATGCAGAGTTCTGCATTGCCTGGGTTCTCTGTAGTGTTCTGCGTTGCCTGGGTTCTATGTAGTGTTCTGCGTTGTCTGGGTTCTATGTAGTGTTCTGCGTTGTCTTGGTTCTTTGCAGTGTTCTCGTTGCCTGGGTTCTATGTAGGGTTCTGCTTTGTCTGGGTTCTATGCAGTGTTCTCGTTGCCTGGGTTCTATGTAGGGTTCTGCGTTGCCTGGGTTCTATGTAGTGTTCTGCGTTGCCTGGGTTCTATGTAGTGTTCTGCGTTGCCTGGGTTCTATGTAGTGTTCTGCGTTGCCTGGGTTCTATGTAGCGTTCTGCGTTGCCTGGGTTCTATGTAGTGTTCTGCGTTGCCTGGGTTCTATGTAGCGTTCTGCGTTGCCTGGGTTCTATGTAGTGTTCTGCGTTGCCTGGGTTCTATGTTAGTGTTCTGCGGTACCTTGGTTCTATGTAGTGTTCTCGTTGCCTGGGTTCTATGTAGTGTTCTGCGTTGCCTGGGTTCTATGTAGCGTTCTGCGTTGCCTGGGTTCTATGTAGTGTTCTGCGTTGCCTGGGTTCTATGTAGTGTTCTGCGGTACCTTGGTTCTATGTAGTGTTCTCGTTGCCTGGGTTCTATGTAGTGTTCTGCGTTGCCTGGGTTCTATGTAGTGTTCTGCGTTGCCTGGGTTCTATGTAGTGTTCTTCGTTGCTAGGTTCTATGTGGGTTCTGCGTTGCCTGGGTTCTATGTAGTGTTCTGCGTTGCCTGGGTTCTATGTAGTGTTCTGTTTTGCCTGGGTTCTATGTAGGGTTCTGTTTTGCCTGGATTCTATGTAGGGTTCTGTTTTGCCTGAGTTCTATGAGTTCTGTTTTACCTGGGTTCTATGTAGGGTTCTGTTTTGCCTGGGTTCTATATCGGGGTCTGATTTGGTAAGGTTCTAAAAAGAGTTCTGGTTATGGGGTTCTTCTATTAGTTGGGTTCTAAGTATGGTTCCTCCTTCGGGGTTCTGTTTTGAATGGGTCCTGATCTGAGGCCCTGATTACGACTCGAGCTCCTAATTGAAGCTACAGTACGTGTGTGTTCCACCGTCATCTGCGTCCTGATTAAGCCTTCTCATATATACTCTATACCGGGGTTATGAGCGTGTCCCACCGTCTTGACACAGGAGGGTAGGGAGGGAGGGAGAGAGGGAGGAAAAGTGATGTGGACGGAGGGAGGGAGGGAGGGAGGGAGAGGGTGGGTCAGCCAAGTAGGGATGGAAGGAGGGAGTCAGTCAAGTAATTGGAGGAGAGCATGGAGTCAGGGAGGGAAGGAAGGAGTCAGCCAAGTAGATAGGGAGGAAGGATGGTGTGGAGGGAAAGAGGTGTGAAGGCAAGTAGGAGAGGAGGGGGGACAAGTAGGGAGGGAAGGAGTGAGTCAATCATCCAGGGAGGGAGGGAAGGAGGGAGTCAGCCAGGTAGGGGGGGGAGGGAGCGGGTCAGCCAAGTAAGGAGGGGAAGGGGGGAGGCAAGCAAGGGGGAAAGGAGGGAGGTAAGCAAGGGGAAAAGGAGGGAGGTAAGCAAGGGGGGAAGGAGGGAGGTATGCTAGGTGAGATGTTTTTTGTGTGTGAAGCGACCTTATTACCTGTCTGTTAGGTGTAGCGGATGACTTGACGAAGTTCTCGTGTATAACACACACACATAGAGTACAGGGTGTCTCTAAAGTTCCCTTCTGATTTCAAACATTTATTATGTGCGAACGGCATAAAATATTGAAATGCAGTATTTTGCATTTGCTTAAGTGAAAAACAGAACTTAAATAATTATTCTTTCAAATGCAAAAAAATACATTTCAATATTTTATGCCGTTTGCACAAAATAAATGTTTGAAATCAGAAGGGAACTTTATGGACACCCAGTTATATCTATCTCTTTAAGGGAAGGATTTCAAAATGGCGTCCCCCGGCAGGAATAAACCGTGCACCCAAACATTCCAGGAAGCAGTGAATCAATTACCATAAATTTCCTCCCGTTCGACCCAACATTCAACTCACACATCAATTCCACTGTTACAATCAACCCATCGGCGAGATTAGATGGTGATGGATCGAACAAATAGAAGAAAACTCCCAGTTCATCAACTTGGTAATAGAGTTGATTTATTTTCTAGACTTACGACTTCTGGGCTGATCATTTGGCCGTGTAGTTGAGAATTGAGAGCCTTGGGTGACGGAATACAGAGTGATCAAAAAGGTAAATGTATTAAAAAAAAGAATTTCCAATTTTTCAGGAGTTTTATTTTAGAATTTGGGTGTTTTTATTTGGATGACCCGGGATGATAGTAAATGATTTAATCTTAATTTATTCTAGGCTGCTTGTCAAAATTCCATGCTTCATTTTGTTTAGTTTTTACTTCATTTATTATATTAGTGTCGAGTTGTATTTATTAAAGCTTGTTAAAGCTTTTTTTGTGTCTGAATGTCATCAGCAAAGGATAACGCTTTTATTACTTATTAATGAGCTTGAATATTATTACTCGGGCTCAAAAATGTTATCATTATTTCTCACCCATTTATATTACCTTGTATAAATTAATAATTTTAACTATAAACAAATTTATATTACAATACAACAATAAATTCTTCTAAACCCTGAAAACGTTAACGAAGGATCTCATGAAGATTAGGCACCCCGGGGGCGGCACTTCCAGTCACTACTGAAGACACGCTTCCTTATGAGGCTATGAAACATTTTACCTTGGATATTGTGAAGCAATATGTTATACAAATTTTCAAAAGCATTATGTGAATAAAGATTGTACCACATAAATTCCTGTCGGTAAAAATTCAACAAGTCTCGTTTACAGCCACTCATCGTCTTGATGTGACTTATGCTTGTTGCTGTATGACGTAATTGTTTAAGTGTGGACATCACAATACGGATTCACAAAGTTAAGTGAACGGTCAACAGTCTCGGGCCTGTAACTCAGACCTTGGAGATTACAGTATGTCCTTCACCCACCACTGAATGATGGATCCCGTTTCCGGCCCAACCAATGTTTGTATAATAGGAAGAAGAGTGGCAGCAGCTCTTGCCTGGCCTGTCCATGTAGCCAGTTGCTGGTTCGGTGTTTGTGTCCACCATACAGGAGTGTTTGGTGCTAGTCCCCGATGTTGCCTTCCTTTATGAGAAAAGCAAGATCCATGTATTTCCACTATAATCCCAGGACAACCGACTAGGACTGGATTTGCTTGAAACTGCCTTGTGTACACTTTCTGAAAGGAAAATAAAATTATTGCAATCAAATTATCATTTAATCGGACTTGTTTCCATGGCGGCTTGTATTTCTCGACTTTAGCAAAGCCTTCGACAGAGTCCCCCACGAAAGACTAATTAGAAAGGTAGAAGCTCATGGCATCAAAGGTAACATCCTTAAATGGATTAGGGCGTGGTTACAGGACAGGAAACGGCGAGTGAGCATTAACGGCACTAAGTCCCATTGGAGCAACGTCACAAGTGGAGTTCCCCAAGGCTCAGTACTTGGACCATTATTATTTATTATATACATAAACGACATAGATATCGGCATAGACAGCAACATAAGTAAATTTGCTGATGACACTAAAATAGGACGTGTTATTAAATCTGACGAGGACTCCGCAAAACTACAGGAAGATCTAAACAAATTTTTCGAATGGTCTGAAAAATGGCAGATGAAATTCAACGTGGACAAATGTAAAGTACTCAGTATAGGAGATGTAAACAAGGAAACCAGATACCAGATGAACAACGATGCCATAGAGAAATCCGCCTGCGAGAGAGATTTAGGAGTAATGATAAGTAGGAACCTTAAGCCAAGTAAACAATGTGTTTTTGCTCGTAACAAGGCTAATAAAGTACTTGGGTTCATACAAAGGAGTGTTAGTTACAAGACTAGCGAGGTCATCCTAAAACTGTATCTTGCTCTTGTGAGACCACACCTGGATTAAGCAGTTCAGTTCTGGTCACCGTATTACAGAATGGATATAGAATCATTGGAAAGAATTCAGAGGAGAATGACAAGACTAATCCCGGGCATTAGGAACCTTGAGTATAGAGACAGGTTAAAGCACCTTAATTTGCACTCCCTCGAGAGACGTAGAGCAAGGGGCGACCTGATAGAGGTGTATAAGTGGAAGTCAGGGCTAAACAAAGGGGACATTACAAAGGTACTCAAACTATCCAACCAGGAGCGAACTCGTAACAATGGTTTTAAATTAGACAAATTTAGATTTAGGCGTGAAATAGGTAAACACTGGTTTGGAACAGAGTTGTGGATGAATGGAACAAGTTGCCAAATATCATCATTAACTCGAATACGCTGAATAGCTTCAAACATAGGTTGGACGCTTATATGAGCAATAGGGGTTGGGTGTAAACGGGACTGCCCAGTATGGGCCAATAGGCCCGCTGCAGTTTCCTCCATTCTTATGTTCTTATGTTCCGATACGTTCACTCCACAGATATTTTGCTTGGACTCATTTCTGAAGTGACACAGGGGACTTAAAAAAAAGGTCCACTCTTTATGGAAGCTGTGAATTTTTACTTCTCACAGCCTTTTGCCTGACATTTCCATGCTTTTGGAATGTTTCTTCCAGTTCATCTGACATGGCATCTTTGACAGCACATTAACATTTTATGTCAATTAATAACTGACGAATATCCTCACATGATATAGGTAACAAGACAGTCTGGAAGGTATTACGAGCCGCGGTGTACTGCTGTCTGTCCGAATATTACGGGTGCTCGTCTCTCATTATAATAGCTGCAATGAAACACCCAACACACCCCTACAAACCCCGACACACCCGTACAAACCCCAGCACACCCCTACACATCCCAACACACCCCTAAAAACCCCGACACCCCCAGCACACCCCTACACACCCGTACACATCCCAACACACCCCTATATATCCCAACACACCCTTAAAAACCCCGACACACCCCTGAAAACCCCGACACACCCCTAAAAACCCCGACACACACCTACAAATCCCAGCACACCCCTACAAACCCCGACATGCCCCTACACATCCCAACACACCCCTACAAACCCCGACACGCCCCTACACACCCTAACACACCCCAACACAAAACAATACATAATCCTCCAGTTTCCACGTGTCTGCCTCCTCCTTCCCACACACACTGAAGGGCTTAGCGAGGATGCTGTGGATGGCACAGTCACCTACCACCACTAATACCCCTCTTTAGTGACCTTTTCCCCGGACCTGGCTTGACCTGGCATTGTGGTAGGTTGTGGGGTCATGACCGATACCACCTGGTGGGATTAGTAGGTTGGGGTTAATTGGGAGTAATGAGTTCACTGAGTGAGTGAGTGAGTGAGTGAGAGAAAATACAACTAATTTCCTCTTCTGTTTTCCTCCTAACATCCAAACACAAAGCTTTTTTTCCCTCCTCACTTTATGCTTCAGTTTCCCATGTTTTGTATAACACCTATTCTTACGTCACCATTAATACTTATTTTTCTAACACACCGGGACAGACAAGTACTTACTATTCACTTTACTACCCCCTATCCTTTTCTCTCCATATATTATTCTCTATACTCTACTCTATCCTCTATTCTCCATTCTCTATCATCTATCTTCTACTCTCTATCATCTTCCCTTTGTCCTCACTCCTCTATTCACTATTCTATCCTCTACGTGTGCTCTCACCCACCTTACACGTCCAGGTATGAATCCGCAGTTCCATTATGTTCACCTGGCAGGTATGGGCGTCGCTGGCAGGGTCGTGACTCCCAGCTCAGGTACCTCTCTAATGATGCTAATCTTAATCTGCAGCTTTTCGCCAGATAATCACACGCCGAGACGCTTTTCGCATGAATTTACATAATATTAATCATTCAATAGGCTTTTAAATTACTGGGTGAGGGACTTTGGTTGAGTGTGTGTGTTTGTGGTGGGTAATGGAGTGAGATTGTTTGATAGTTTGTGTTTATTATAGAAGATGAGTTTCACCTTCACGGGTAATGTTTACAACTTTACTGTATAGGTATTTTCATGGCTGTATTAGACATTACAATCTTGTATTTCATTACTGTTTTTAAGGTGAATAATCTTATCAATACGTTTTTCATTATTGTATTAAGCTGAATAATCTTATTTATACATCTGTTATTTATCCCAAGATACTCCATCATCAGCACGCAGTAAATTCGCCCAGGTACACGACCAGGAGTTTGGCCCTAAGTTTATCTCGTCGTTTCTCAAGACTTTCCACCTGTTATGTTGTTTATTTTATTTGTCAGTCATTCTGGACCAAGGCTTTAAGTCCTTGTATATCCAAATCCTCAACAGTTTCAATAACATTAATGTTTACTGAAGTAAAGGGGACGACCAGTTGTTGTTTTCATTCTGGCAGGAAAACAGGAGGTTGGGACCACTTCACTCCTCAACCTAAAATATTTCCTATTTATCCTGTTTTCCAGTTACCTTCTTTACTGTGTGTTGTATGTGGAGGTTACACGAGTGATGCTCATGTTTTTTATCCAGATGAATGTTTGTGTGAGTGTTTGTGTATGATTGTTTGACTGTTTGTGTTTGTACCTTCGCGTGCTTATGCGTATCAACCGTAGGGATGTATAAAAGAACGTGGTTCTACATTTTGTCGCTTTAAAATAAATTGCATCAAAGTTTAATACTATATAATCCAGTTCCGATGTGGGTTGCAGGGTATCCCCCATCCGCACCTCCCAACCTCAAAAAAAAAAATATATGAAAATACTCGTAGCATGTGGAGTCTATTTCCCCAGGAATTCGATATTTCAGTTATTGTTCTAAATTTGAATTTTAAAGCAATTTACCATTTCTTCTGCAAAATAAACATTCCCGCTACAGATCGAGGATTACACAAAACATTTAAAAGCTATTCTCCTAAATTTCACGGAAAAATTAACCTCGCTAACCTAACCCCCTTGAGTTAGCGTTAGGGTAGTTAATCTTCACGTGTAATAAGCTGGAGGTGGGGGGGATGGCGGGGATTCTTCAGATGATCGGAAAATAATACTGCAAAAATACGTATTTCCCCGATAGTCAGAATCAAAGAAATGTTGGAATGTGGGGAATATCTCAGGTGCTGACAGGACCCCAACAGGTGCCTCTGAGGTCCACGACACCTATGGTCTCGTAAAGCAGAGTGGCTGCAGCTGTAAATAGTCCACTTAGTTAAGTGGTGTGTGTGGAGAGGGGCTGTGTTTTTGTGCACGTGTGTGTGTGTGTGTGTGTGTGTGTGTGTGTGTGTGTGTGTGTGTGTGTGTGTGTGTGTGTGTGTGTGTGTGTGTGTGTGTGTGTGTGTGTGTGTGTGAAGATAATATGTGAGTTTCTACCTATGTATGTGTGATGTAATGATCAGTATGCTCGCCTCGGAAGCGAGTGGTCCCGGGTGAAACTATGGGCGAGTTTGTTTGTTCCATTTGCCTCTGTCTTCCCACCAGTAACTAGGGATCTGGATGTTAATCGATATGCGAATTGTGTTCGGGGTAAAGTTTGCCGGTGCGGTTGGCGAGTTGTCCGGTCTTCTCGGACTATTCATTGACAATGGGTCATATAACTCGTTAACTCAGGGTGTGGTTGTTGTGTTGATGACAGTTTCTACACCCTAAGTAAATTTACCCCTAGGTGGCCCTTGGGCCGGCCAGCCTCGAATACGAGGGCAACCATTTTCTTACATGTGTATTTGTGAGTGTGTTCCACCCTGCTCAACCAAGTTCCGACGTGCCCTACAAATAACACACACTGCCGCAAATTAGAACGATCGACGATCCGGGGAATTAAGCCATCTATCTATTTAATCAATGACAAAATAGTCCTTTTAATTAGAAGTTAAAGTCGAGGCGATCAAGATTTATGTCCGACCTTCAGGGGAACATTGTGGGGGGCTAGTCAGAGGCGAATGAGGTACCAGTGAGGGGCTAGTTAGTCACTAATGAGGTGCTAGTTAGGGGCTAGTGAGGGGCTAACGAGGAGCGAGTGAAGGGCTAATGAGCGTCTAGTCTCTAGTGACGTGCTAGTGAAGGGCTAGTGAGGTGCTACTGAGGTATTAGTGAGGGGTTAGTGAGATGCTAGTGAGAGGCTAGTGAGGTAGAGGTGAGCTGCTAGTGAGGGGTTAATGAGATGCTTGTGATGTGCAGTGAGGGGCAAGTGTGGTGCTACTGAGGTGGTAAAGAGGGGCAAGTGAGGTGCTGGTGCGGTGCTACTGAGGCGCTACTAAGGCGCTAGTGAGGGGTTAGTGAGAGGTTAGTGAGGTGGTGGTAAGCTGCTCGTGAGGTACGAGTGAGATACTAGTGAGGGACTAGTATGGTGCTAGTGAGGGACTAGTATGGTGCTACTGAGATGCTACTGAGGTGCTACTGAGGTGCTGTTAGGGGTTAGTGAGATGTTAATGAAGTACAAAGGAGGTACTAGTGAGATGCTAGTGAGGTACTAGTGAGGTACAAATGAGGTGCTAGTGAGGGGCTACTTGGGCGCTAGAGAGGTGCTAGTGGGGGCTAGTGAGAGGCATTACTAGTCTTTGCTAGTGTCATTCCCTAATTCATATACAGTAACTGAGTACTTCATTTTATTTCTAAATTTGTTACTCGTTTTACTAGTTTCTTTCACACTATATTTTTGCGTCTACTTTTGGCTCTAAAATTATCACACTTTATTGCTACATACTTTCATTCCATAGTTACTGTATTTATTTCTACTCTTTATCTTAGAATTTATTACTTTTTGTTAGTTTCATTTTTTAGTGTCTTCCTTTTTCCATAGTCTTTATTTACTTTGTTCACATTTTATCTCTCTTACTCTTTTTTTGTTAATTTTGGTGTATTTTTTTTTCTTTTTTCTTAGTTTGTTTCGTAGTTTTTGTGTTGTTTTTCGTGGGTGATGTTGATCCCCCGACCTCTTACACCAGCTTTCTCGGGATTACTCTCTGGAGTCCGTCACACCTGTCCAACTGAGTCTACCTGAGGTGTCTGGCTGGGTCTCAGGGGTGTGTGTGTGTGTGTGTGTGTGTGTGTGTGTGTGTGTGTGTGTGTGTGTGTGTGTGTGTGTGTGTGTGTGTGTGTGTGTGTGTGTGTGTGTGTGTGTGTGTGTGTGAGCGCACTCTCACCCCACATGGGGTAGGGGCTAGAAAAGGTGCCCTAAATATAACCTGCCTAAAAACCAAATCTGACTGGGCAACCGCACCCAGTAAGGTCGGTCATCCTTATGCGGTCAAAAACACAGTCAAAATCACAGATCCAAACAAAAACAAACCATTCAACCTCTTATGGTCGTTGCATGGAATGTCAGGACCCTGCTGGCACAAATGAGTGTCCTGAAAGAAGAACTGCCCTTATGGCAAAAGAGCTGGCTAGGTGTAACATCGACAAAGCAGCCATCAGTGAGTCCCGGCTCCCACATGAGGGCCAGCTCACAAAACGGGGGTCTGGCTATACCTTTTTCTGGAAGGGTAAGCCAGCTGGGGAGAGAAACCGCATTTATGGAGAAGGCTTTGCCATCCGCCAACGCATCCTACACAGGCTAACTGAAATGCCTATTGGGATCAACGAGCGCCTCATGATGCTTCGAGTCCCACTAATCACTCACGTCATGCCTTTTTCGTCAGTGCATACGCCCCAACACTGGATGCAGAGGATGACAGCTAGGAGGCCTTTTACGCCGACCTTGACAAGTGCTATCCTCTATCCCCAGAGAAGACAAGGTTGTGCTCCTTGGCAACTTCAATGTTAGAGTTGACTGAGATGCTGGCATTTGGCAGGGAACCATAAGGAGAAATGGATTAGGCAAGTGTAATGCCAATGACCTACTCCTCCTCAGCAAGTGTGCTGCACACAGCCTCACTATCACCAATACCTTGTTTCGGCAGGCCGACAAATTCAATGGTTCATGGCAACACCCACGATCCAAACACTGGCATCTCATTGACTACATCATTGTCAGAGAAAGAGATCACCGAGATGTCCTCATCGCCCGTGTCATGCGTGGCTCAGACCACTGACACTGATCATCGACTTGTAAGAGCTAAGCTCTCACTTCACGTCGCCCCAAAACGGCGAAGGAAGCAAGCTCCAGAAGAGGTTTTATTACTAAGCGTCTCCAGAACCCAGCAGTAGCAAATGCTTTCAGAGTGCAGCTCAAACATGGGCTTATAAACAACCCAACAGCAAACAACGCGAATCCCAGTGCCGAACGGGATACTCTCAATACTGTTATGACAAAAACTTGGAGAGACCCTTGGCCAGGTCAAAAGAATACACCAGGATTGGTTTGGTGAAAATGACCCGGCAATCAAAATACTCATCAATGATAAACGTGCTGCCTTTACTGACTGGCAGAACAACCCTCAGTCTCGGACCAAAGTTGATACCTTCCGCAAGAAGAAAGCTGTGACCCAGCAGGAACTTCGCATTCTAAAGAATGACTGGCTTAAAATTAAGCATGTGAAATACAAAAACATGCAGATCAGCACAAGATGCGCGAATTTTTCAATTCCATTAAAACATTTGAAAAGGTATAAGGGGGTTATTTTCGTTTGAACACACACACACACACACACACACACACACACACACACACACACACACAGTATAACTATAATGTAACCACTGGCACTCTCTCCCTCTTCCATATCCTCTGTCAGACTCTATTTTCTCCATGTCATTTTACTGTGCCATCTCCATCTGTTTTTGTCCAACGTCCTTATATGACATCTACACAGCGAGTGTCATTAATTCCGGGTTGTGTATTTTTCACTTCTCCCCCGTAAGTCTCGTGTCAGCTATATTTCTTGCCCCTTTAAATCCTATTCATCTATCCCTCCTTCCGTCCTTCCCCTATTCCTCATTCTTTATCACCTCTGGCATGTCGTCTCTTTTTTGGGGGGCGAGGGAGAGGGTAATTATTTTTCTGTCTCCCTCTTCGATGTTTATTCTTCTGTTTTCGTTTCTTGTTGGGTTGTGTTTGTGTTGCCAGGTTTTGTTATTGTTGATGTTTTGGTTTTCGGTTTGCTTATCACTGTCATACGTTAGATGGGCCAAGGGATTCTTTTTTTTCTCTCTCTCTCTCTGTCTTGTATATATAAATAATCTTACTCTTTCATTATACACACTACCCAGTCCACACATATATTGTGTCTCAGTGTAATATCTTGATGCAGCAGCAGCAGCAACCCTTCACGAGTAACGTGTTAAAACTACTTCCAACATTGCCCTTCTTACACCTCACTGCCCAGGGCTGCTCATGCCCGCTGTGCCTTGGCATGACACAGTTATTCTGGGTGCTAGGAGCGTGACCGAGCAGCTAACTAGGACGTCCAGGTGTTTCATATGGAAGGTATACATTCGCCTAAAATTGAATCTGCTTATCCATGGAGGTGTTACTCGGTCAGGCAATTTGTTTAAGTGTCCATGGGGAAATAATAAGCTGAGCCAGAGTGTCCATCACGCTCCTGTAGACCGTGACCTAGGTGTCCATGGGGCGTGACTCAGGGAGATGACCATCCTCACTCTGGTTCCATGTCATCTCGGTATGTGTCATGGGCAGTAGCAATAACATTCTATCAAATTCTCATCATGTGATTCCTCCGTGCGTCCAGGTCTTCTTCCCATGGCCATATCCTCGCGAAAACTCCTCCCCACACCACATCCATGCGTCGTACCCGCGCATTAGGCCAGATGACGCACGGCGCACTCTAAAGAGGACGCGGCAGCACCACCACCAATGGGACGGACACGTCGCGATCATATCTCTGCCTGCGGGGCGCTGGTCGACTGGAGTTGCGTTTTTTTACCCTAGGATGATCAAATACTAAGCAGAACATTTACTTTAGTCTTGTATGATTTTGATCTAAAACACATCAAATCTATTCAAAATTAATGAAGAATAACCATATTTCATATCTTAATATATACTTAATTTAAATTTCACTTCTTATTGGCTTTTATATAGTTTGTCCTTTTTATTTTCAGGCAATCCACATCTGTATTGATCACGGCAGGGGTCATTTCAACACGTTATAAGAACAAGAGACTGGGTAAGTCACTCTACTTTCCCTTATAATGTTCGTACGAGGTATTTTTTGAACACGCGCCATTATTGTGAATTTACAGATATACAGAGACGCTACATTGGGGGACGATCGCTTGTTGACGTTAGATCATCCTGGGAGAAGATGTCTGGTTGGTGTGTGGAGGGAGGGGAGGGTGAAGGCGGGCCAACAAGAGACAGCGGCCAGTAATTATTACAATGGATGGCGCTCCGGGGCCGTGCGGGGTCGTCCTGCCTGTCTGTCTGACGGAGCCGCTGCCGGAGGGAGGGAGCGAAGAAGGGAGAGGGATGGAGGGAGGGAGGAAGAGAGGATAGATCTCGCCAGAAAGATGAAGAGAGGATAGGAGGCATGGATGGAGGGACGGGGGAGAAAAGGAGGGAAGAAGAAACAGTCTGGGTCCCTCATGATCAGGGGTAGATAGACAGACAGATATTTATTCAGAAAAATCGTCATTGAAGTTTACAGTTGGTTCTTTATTCATTCGGTATACAGTAGACAACGCTGGTATACAATTTCCAATGTACCAAAAGTAAACAGTGCGGGTATACAAACAATGGCAAACAATATGGCAATTCGACCAAGGATAACCAGCCAAGCCGTCAGATGTTTATTACCAGCTATAAGTAAGATAAATGTGGAAAAGAGAAGACAGACAGAGAAATAAAGAGATAAGGAAGAAGTAAATGAGACAGACAGACAGACAGACAGACAGCCAGAAAGAGAGAGAGAGAGAGAGAGTGTGTGTGTGTGTGTGTGTGTGTGTGTGTGTGTGTGTGTGTGTGTGTGTGTGTGTGTGTGTGTGTGTGTGTGTGTGTGTGTGTGTGTGTGTGTGTGTGTGTGTGTGTGTGTGTGTGTGTGTGTGTGTGTGTGTGTGTGTGTGTGTGTGTGTGTGTGTGTGTTTAGAGAGAGAGACAACCAGAAGCCAGAAAATTATAGTAACTTACCTTAAGAATTACAGTATAGTGCTACACCCCGAGGTATGCGGTACAGGCAGCAGAGGTGAAAATTAGCGATGGCTCTACAGGACTGATAGAGCGATTACAACCAAATTTAGACCTCAGGCTGGAATGGCAATTAGGGGTGAGGCATGGGAAACTATCTCTAAGACTCTAACACACACACACACACACACACACACACACACAGTTGTCTATACCTGTATATTTGTAATCGCTTCGAGAAAATATACGTCCCCAATATTTATCATTATTGGCAACTGTGTCCAGACGCCTGCCAATAAAAAAACCCTATTGATATTTCTTCTCTGTCTCATAGCTCTTATAACACCACTACTTATGGTCGGGAATTCCGTGTACCATTTTTTTTATTCTTATGGGCCCTTCCTCCCTGGTAGCCTATAGGCACTCCCTATCCCCCACATAGGCACTCCCCGGCACTTATATATACACTCCTTAGCACCCACATAGGCACTACCTGGCACTCGTATAGTCACTGCCTGGCACTCCTATAGGCTTACCTGGCACCCCTATAGGCTTACCTGGCACCCCTATAGGCTTCCCTGGCACCCCTATAGGCTTCCCTGGCACCCACATAGGCACTCCCTGACACTTCCATAAAAACTCCTTGGCACCCCAGTTGGCGCTCCATGGCACCCACATAGGCCCTCTCTGGCACCCTATAGACAGATGCGTGGGTGGAGACATTCGCAGCGTGTGACTCCTCCCTCCTCTTACTACCTTACAGGTCAAGATAGATACGGTATGTGGACGTGGGTGGATGAGCCTGTGGGTGAGACAAGGTGTTAATGGGTGTGGGTGATGGTGAGTTAGTTTGGGTGATGAGAGAAGAATATGAGTGAAGATGTTGGTGGATGAGGGTGTGCATAAGTGAAGGTGTGGGTGGGTGATGGCGATTGCAGGCGTAGGTGGATGATTGCGTAAGTGAGTGAGGGCGAGGGTGGGCGGGTGAGGGCGTGGGTGGGTGTAGGTGAGAGAGCGTAAGTCTCTAGGATTCCCTTCTCCCTTTAGATTCTCCCTCACGCCTCCTTACAACCTTAGGTCCATCTGCTCGTCCAACGGATGGTACACTTACTCCCTGTATTCTCCCTTTTTTGGGCTATTATCTCCCTTTAAATGGTCTCTGAGTACTCCCTTCTCACCTATAACCTCTTATTGCACATCTTTCCTTTCTTCCTTTTCTCTTATCTCCCTTTCTGTCTCCCCTTTTCGTTATTTCCTTTTCTTTTCTCTTTCCTCTATCTCCTTTTTTCCCATTACCTCTCTCCCTTTCCTCTTGCCTCTACGCTCTTTGTTTAGATCAGTACTTTCCTCCTCTCCCTTTTTCCCTGCTTCTCCTTTCTCATCCATTCGTACCTTCCCTCCTCTTTTCTTTCCTTATCCACATACTCGTCTTCTTCCACTTGTACCTACCCTCCTTCTCCTCTTCTTCCTCCCCCATTCTTCTCTCTCTCTCTCTCTCTCTCTCTCTCTCTCTCTCTCTCTCTCTCTCTCTCTCTCTCTCTCTCTCTCTCTCTCTCTCTCTCTTTGTTTGCTATGATGCTCATCCTCCCCTTTCAATTTTTTTCAACTTGCCTGGACATCTACTTTCATTCTCCATCCATTTAGCTTTTATATTTCCCCCTCTCTACCCTTCTCACCCCTGTCTCAATATCCTGGACCCTTATTTTTTTCGGTCCTCAACTCTCATCTCCTTTATCCACTGTTTTCTCTTCCCCACTTCTAATTTACTATTTCCATTTCACGCTGTTCGTCTTATACCGATGCTGCTTCATTTATCTAGCTTAATAGTGTGGGGGAAGTGACGGGTGAGTGTTTATAATAATAATAATAATAGATAAAAAGAGCTTATTGATGAGATTTAGGCACATAAACCATTCGATCTCATATCATACAAGACAGTGAAAGATACTACTGTACAGTATGTGATATTTTGGGAGATGTTCATTACATAATCCTTTACAGTGCAAATAATTATGTAGATACAACAGCATAACACCAACAAGCATTTGAGATCACCTGAAGTCTGAAGATTAGCCCCTAACCTAACCTAACCTAACCTAACCTAACCTAATCATAGCACCCAAGGCAACATTAGGGTGTTTCTTCATCGGGTGAAATAAGCTGGGAGGGCTAATCATCAGGGTGAACCAAACTGTGTGTAAACTTTGTACCGTCACATAACTAGACCGTAGCCACAAGATGGTTTGGCCTGAGAACAACATAACAGTGAGAGGAAAATGTCATTGAAGTGTGGGAAAAAAAAGGTACAAGACATGATGTTATGACGAGTGGTAAAACGAGACCAGACCAAGAGTTTAGTAGATGTGTTATAGAAGGGGATGTTGTGCTAGTGTCATGGTAAAGTGGTGGATGTTGGCTGTGTGATGCGTTGTGCGTGTTAATGGTGGCAGGGGTGGCAGGGTCCAGGTGTATTGTGTGGTGTGTTCGTTAATTCTTCTTTATCTATCTTAAGGCACAGGTCTTGTGTGTGTGTGTGTGTGTGTGTGTGTGTGTGTGTGTGTGTGTGTGTGTGTGTGTGTGTGTGTGTGTGTGTGTGTGTGTGTGTGTGTGTGTGTGTGTGTGTGTGTGTGTGTGTGTGTGTGTGTGTGTGTGTGTGTGTGTGTGTGTGTGTGTGTGTGTGTGTGTGTGTGTGTGTGTGTGTGTGTGTGTGTGTGTGTGTGTGTGTGTCATTAAAACATTTTTGGGCCAAGCACTCGTGGAGCATCCCCCTCCGCTCATCTGACGGTAACTTCAAAATTAAAGACGACGAAGGCCTCCTTCAGCGCTGCAAAGAGCATTACCATTCATTGCTCAACCTAAACATCGATGTGGATGTCCTGACTACCCAGCAAGTCCCTCAGCATCCAGAGCTGACCCACCTCAGCTGTCCTCCATCCCTGGATGAGGTAGCTACTACCATCAAACAGATGAAAAATAACAAAGCCTCAGGGCCTGATGCAATCCCAGCAGAGGTGTAAAAAGCAGGAGGACCTCCGCTTACCAGCCGTCTCCACTCTCTCCTGGAGGAAATCCCCCAAGCTCTTAAAGACGCCGCCATTTTCAATATTTATAAGAACAAGGGAGACCGGTCAGACTGTGGCAATTACCGTGGGATCTCGCTGGTCTCCGTAGCTGGCAAGATTATCGCCCGAGTCCTCCTAAACAGACTTCTTCCTCAGGCGGAAAACTTCCTCCCAGAATCTCAATGTGGTTTTAGACCATCACGTGGCACCACTGACATGACCTTTGCTGCCCGCTAGATACAGGGAAAAGTGCAGAGAATAGCTTCGTGACCTGTACATGGCTTTCATCTACCTAACCAAGGCCTTCGACTCGGTCAACAGGGAAGCCCTCTGGTGGACCCTCAGTCGTTTTGGTTGCCCACCAAAATTCATCGCCATTGTGAGGCAACTCCACGATGGCATGAACGGCAGTGTCCTGCACAACGGCACCCAGTCAGAGGCCTTCCCCATCCAAACAGGGGTTAAACAAGGGTATGTACTGGCACCAACTCTCTTTTCCATCTTCTTGGCTGAATTCCTTACTTGTGTCAGTGCCAATTTAGCCAGCGGGGTGAACATCGAGTACCGGGTGAAGGGGAGTCTTTTCAACATAAGACGACTCCAGACAAGAACAAAGGTGTCGGCAGCTTCCATTACTGAACTTCAGTATGCAGACGACCTCATCCTTGTTGCTCACACTGAACACGACCTACAGGAAATCCTGAACACCTATGCAGTCTAGGTATGCACACTTCAGCCTTGAAGTGAATGTACGTAAGACTCAAATTCTCTTTCAACCTGCCCCTGGTTCAGACACACCACCATCCATCCAGCTTAACGGTACTACCCTCGCTAATGTTGCCCACTTTCGGTATCTCGGTTTCCACCTGTCCACCTCCTCAGACATCGATGAAGGGATTCAGCAGCGGATCAGATGTGCATCACAAGCCTTTGGCAGACCCCGAAATCGTGTCTTCGGCTGTAGGGAGCTGAAATTATCTACAAAACTGCACGTATATCGAGCAGTGGTCCTCCCTACCCTGCTATATGGCAGTGAGACATGGATCGCATACAGGAGTCACATCAAGGCACTTAAAAACTTTCACCAACGTAGTCTACATTCCATCCTCCGAGTTTGCTGGGAAGACAAGAGAAGTATTCTTGTTGATACCAACTGAAGGACCATCGAGGCTACCATTATCCATGAACAGCTACGCTGGACTGCCCATGTTACCTGCACGGACGACAATAGACTACCAAAGAAGCTACTTTACAGTTACCTAACGAATAGTAAACGTAACGCCGGCGGGCAATTGAAAATGTATAAAGAGAGTTGTTACCGCAAGCTGTACATAATTATGATGACATATAAACAAATGTTATGTTAGGCTGTAACTCATGTCATGTTTATTGGGCGTGCCTGCCCGTATGCAGTGTAGAGTGTTGAGATGGTTGAAGATGAGAGGCCCAGAAGGGGGTTGGAGGGTGTGAAGGGAGCTTTGTTTATGTATAATTATAATCACCTGACTCAGCCATAGCTGACCAGCCAAGGGGCCAGGCTATAGGGTGGGCATTTCAGTGTTGCTACCCATATCTTAGAGTCAACACCTACCCTGGTTTCTCTCTAGACTTTCAACACGTAAGTTTAACTAGTACTTATTGTGTACACAGGTAGACTGTGTCATTGTTTTTGTGTTAAGATTAGACTAATTACATAGCCATGATTGTTATGTAAATATATATTGGATTAAACATTTATGTAAGAGTGCCTATGTATGACTTATTTGAAATACTAAATGAATTGTATTCAACAGGTTTGACCGAATTATAATGTTCGTGTACGACGTGAGAAGTATTATTCACCCTCTAACCGCCCGGATGGCGGTTATAATAGCCTTAAGACGAACCTGAAAAAGTGCCGAATCGACCCCCTCACCTGGGAGTCGATTACTCCACATCGTAACACTTGGAGGAGCACCACACGAGAAGGTGTCAGTGCTTTCGAGTTAGCCCGTCTGCAAACCGAGACAGACAAGCGCCAACGCCGGAAAGACGCTGCCACCGCCCCTCCTACAGTAGATGGAGCCCTCCACATGTGCAACGAATGTGAACGACGCTGCGGGTCCCGTATCGGTCTCTTTAGTCACCTCAAAACTCACCAACCTAGGTGACATCCCTAATAACTCATATCATTGTATCATGACTGGATGATCTTCATGCTCGATTCCGAGTGACAGCAAAGTAGTAGTAGTAGTAGTGTGTGTGTGTGTGTGTGTGTGTGGAAAGAGCATGGCAGCCAAAAGGCTGAAAATATAGCTACATAATTGGGAATGGCCCGGGTCACTTAATTGACAAATAATATATACAAGTAACATAAGTGACACAAATATGATATATAATAACTAGGTGGGGAGAAGGTTATACTTCAGGGCATTTCAACATAGTGACAGTGCAAAAAGGTAAGATTGGCTGGGAGTGAACACACTGGTTGATTACGAGTTGTTGATAATTTTTACAATGGTTGGGACTGGGCTGTTCTTATAGCGATCGGTACGTGCCCGTATGGGGTGGATGCGGTTGTGGTGTCGAACAGCAATTAGCGGATGAGGGATCTCGAGTGGAAGTAGGAGCCGGTGTTGAAGATGTTGCAGAAGCTTCTCACTAAATTTGCAGGTGAGGTCGTGGTGATGATCAGAGAGGGTCAGTGCGTTGAGCGCTTCTTGATATATATGTGTGTGTGTGTGTTATTTTGTAGTATATTTCCATCATATAAAAGCCATACAAGAGTAACATAGTATTCTTAGTAGGGAGCATAAGAAGTCGTAATAGCTTTTCGTAGACATAAGGGTTTTACACACACACACACACATATATAATACGCACACAAACACTCCTCCAGTCATTACACACACACACACACACACACACACATCTCCTCCACATCTCCTCCACTCTCCTCTACATGTATGCTCCTGTTCCACACATACAGAAGCTTTTATAACAAAGGGAATCCCCCTTATCTCTACAAGTATACCCTCCCCCACATCACCCCCACATGACCCCCACAACACCCCCACAACACACCCACTACACACATTACAAACACACTCTCTCCTACACGCCCCTTCCAACACATCCTCTTCTCCTCGCCCCTACCAACGCACCCTCCCCTGCACTCCTCTACCAACACACCTCTTCTCTCCCCTACCAACACACCTCTCCTCTCCCCTACCAACACACCTCTCCTCTCCCCTACCAACACACCCTCTCCCCTCCCTTACCAACACACCCTCTCTCCTCCCTTACCAACACACCTTCTCCTTCTTTCCCCCTACCAACACACCCTTTCCTCCTCGCCCCTACCAACTCACCCTCTCCTCGCCCCTACCATACATCCACCACGCACAGACGCATGAACACTCTTCGGATAATTTCACGGAGGGGCGTCATACGAAGCCCCTCTTTACGGTTGTGTCTACCGCTGACGCAAGGATGATAAAGCTGCTGTTATGAGCCCAGCCAGCGCCCCTAGAAAGAAGGGCTCGTGGAGGGGTAGAGGAGGGGTCGTGGAGGGGTAGAGGAGGGGTCGTGGAGGGAGGAGATGGGGAGAGAATGTCAAAGAGAGTATAAGGAGGATGAAGAAGTAGGGCGTGGTGGAGGAGTAGGGGATGTGATGGAGCATGATGGAGATGTGAAGGGCAACGTGATGGAGATGTGAGGGGAACGTGATGGAGAACATGAAGGAGGACATGATATAGAACGTGAGGAAGTTCGTAATGGAAATATGAGGGAGGGCATGATAGTTAACGTGAGAGGGGATATCGTAAGGGAAAGGGAGACGTAAGTGAACGTAAAAGGGGAGAGGAGAGGGACCTTCAGCCCCCCCCCCCTCATCTTATAATGGTGGGGACGTCGCCGGTGGTGGAAGGAACAATTCATTTGTCTTGTGGGCTTTGTTAGGCCGGCGGATATGGGAGAGTGCGTGTGTGTGCTGCCGGTGGCTGAAAACATACAAACTTACATGTGATTTAGACATAATAATATACGTTCAATACATTTACAGGGCTGTACAGTGCATAAATCAGGAGTTGTTTATTATTTTAACAATAGATGGGATGGTGCTGTTCTTATATCTATCAGTGCGGGCTCTTATGGGCTGAATTTTGTTGTAGTGGCGGACTGCGCGAGGTGGGCAGGGGAATGCTGGTGGCAGGAGGTGACGAGGATGGTGTAGTAGTGTGTGTATACACAACCAGTTTATACAGGTCACACACACACACACACACACACACACACACACACACACACGGTCAAACATTACAATTGAGGTCATCTATTAACACACATTTTACTGGGGAGCCGGACAGGGCCGCCTCGACTGCCGGGAGAGTAAATAAATTGTCAAGTTGGGGCAGAGTTAGTGCCTAGACGCATGCCACGGCGCTGGATACAACACAACACAGCTCGCCACAGCACCACAACACAGCTCGCCACACCACAGCACCACAACACAGCTCGCCACACCACCACAACACAGCTCGCCACACCACCACAACACAGCTCGCCACACCACAGCACCACAACACAGCTCGCCACACCACCACACTACACACAGCACACCACAGCACCACAGCACAGTTCGCCACACCACAGCACCACAACACAGCTCGCCACCACAGCACCACTTCACAGCTCGCCACACCACAGCACCACAACACAGCTCGCACACAACAGCACCACAACACAGCCTCCGCCACACCACAACATACACACACACACACCACAGCACGACTCGCCACACCACAGCACCACAACACAGCTCGCCACACCACAGCACCACAACACAGCTCGCCACACCACAACACCACACAGCACACACAGCACCACAGCACAGCTCGCCACACCACAGCACCACAACACAGCTCGCCACACCACAGCACCACTTCACAGCTCGCCACACCACAGCACCACAACACAGCTCTTACACACAACACTACACACAGCACACCACAGCATCACAACACAGCTCTGCCACACCACAACAATACACACACAGCACACCACAACACCACAGCACAGCCTCACCACAGCACCACAACACAGCTCGCCACACCACACAGCACACACGCAGCTCGCCTCACCACAGCACCACTTTACAGCACGCCGTTATAGTAGAAACGACACAATAAAACGAGACACAAGCAAATACACAGGACACTGCAAACAACAACACAACAAGACACATAAACAACAACACCCAAGACACACAAACAACAACACCACAAGACACACAAACAACAACACCACAAAACACACAAACAACAACACCACAAAACACATAAACAACAACACCACAAAACACAATAAACAACAACACCACAAAACACAAAAACACAGCAACAACACCACAAGACACACTAACAACAACACAACAAGACACATAAACAACAACACCACAAGACACACAAACAACAACACCACAAGACACACAAACAACAACACCACAAGACACACAAACAACAACACCACAAGACACACAAACAACAACACCACAAAACACACAAACAACAACACCACAAAACACACAAACAACAACACCACAAAACACACAAACAACAACACCACAAAACACACAAACAACAACACCACAAAACACACAAACAACAACACCACAAAACACACAAACAACATTCACTCCAGGTAACGGTAGATAACTAGCCTGACCTAGATGGTAATTGACTAGTATGTTGGTGTTGATGATTTATCTCTTTATGACAATCAATACATGCTTATATAATGTATGTATGTATGTATGTATGTATGTATGTATGTATGTATGTATGTATGTATGTATGTATGTATGTATGTATCAATCTACGTAGGTTCATTCATAGTATTTAATTCTCTGCATATATCCATATTTATATAGAGATATGAATACCTGTAAGTCTGTAATTATAAATGTTAATATATACTTATGTTTATTTATGTATCCGGGTCTAATCAGTGCGCTTATGATGTTATTTACACAGATAGTCTCTCGTGCATGAGTGTAACACTCGGTACTAATTATAGGTATCTATCTGCCTCCCCGTGTCAGGTGTTGGAGGTGAGGTGTGCAATTTACAGGTGACAGTCGTGCGTCATATTTATAAAAAACTTCCAAAGGTGTGTGTGTGTGTGTGCGTTTGTGCCAGCTTACCTACAGGTGTATGTGTGGGGGGGATATGTTTGTTCATATATTCTCCCTAACTAAGGTGTGTGTGTGTGTGTGTGTGTGTGTGTGTGTGTCTAGGTGGTACGGCTGTAGGTGACAGGTGGTTGGTAGTGTAGTGTAACCATGAGCACGACAAAAGACTGGGTTACAGAGTGTCGACCATCTGTCTTCAGGAAGGTCTTGAGAGAGCATCTGAATAATCCCTCACCATGACCCAACCTGTGTAGATGTCTGGGCGGGACGCGAAGATATATGTTCACAACTATTATTACTGGATGGGGTGGGGGGATATATGCATTAAACTGTACCATGTAGAAAAAATATAATAATAATACCTTCCATTCAAAGTTATCCCCTTTATACACCGTACAAAAACTGGTCTAATACATAGTCTTCGTTATAACACCGACAGAGATAAACCTAACGAGAAAAATATTCCCCTCAAAAAATATGATTATAATGAGGAGAGAAATGTGGGAAAGCGACAACCATGACAAAGGATGAGAAGATGAACAAGGGCCATGAGCAAGAGCACCCGGACACACCTTATAATTCATAACTCAGAAGAAAACAAGTCAAGTTTAGTGTTGGCAGTGAGGGAGTGTTTCTGTGGTGAGCGGCGCACAACACGGCCTGCATTCTTAAAGCTAATCTCAAACATTCTTTCGTGGGGGGTTTTCTTTTTTGAGTGTGTGTTTCTGTGTCTGTGTTAATCAGAGTTCGATCAAATTCCTCCTGCCTTTCCTGAACTGGGTGAGGGGATTTTGTGTGTGTGTGTGTGTGTGTGTGTGTGTGATCAAGTACAGCTGAAAGGAGTCAATGACCTGTTTCTGAGTTCCCAAAAAGAGTTAGAGAAAGAGAGAGAGAGAGAGAGAGAGAGAGTTCTGGTGTAATATCAACAGTTTTCTCTTGTTGTTTCGGCTGAAGTGAGTCAGTTAAGTTGCCTTCTTCTCACATTTCCAGTTAAGAGGGATTTTTCTTTGTCTTAACTTGCGAGTCTCTGAGAATTCTAGCCCAAAAGTTTAAGGTGAGAGAACTTTACGGTCGATTCTCCGTCCACTTCAGCTCTCCCACATGGTCGTTAGCGCTCCCCAGGTGACGAGAGTAAGGACCTCACGCCCTCCACCAGCTTACACCCAACCACGCCCAACACCACCTTAAACTCTCATGACCCTGCCACACCCACGAACAGCCTGCATCTAGCCACACCCGTGATCAACCTACACTCATGATCCGGCCACCCCCACGACCATCCTACACCCAGCCACGCCCACGACCAGCTTAAAATCTCATAACCCAGCCACGCCCACGACCAGCTTAAAATCTCATAACCAGCCACGCCCACGACCAGTTTAAAATCTCATAACCCAGCCACGCCCACGACCAGCTTAAATCTCATAACCCAGCCACACCCACGACCAGCTTAAAATCACATAACCCAGCCACGCCCACGACCAGCTTAAAATCTCATAACCCAGCCACGCCCACGACCAGTTTAAAATCTCATAACCCAGCCACGCCCACGACCAGCTTAAAATCTCATAACCCAGCCACACCCACGACCAGCTTAAAATCTCATAACCCAGCCACGCCCACGACCAGCTTAAAATCTCATAACCCAGCCACGCCCACGACCAGCTTAAAATCTCATAACCCAGCCACACCCACGACCAGCTTAAAATCTCATAACCCAGCCACGCCCACGACCAGCTTAAAATCTCATAACCCAGCCACGCCCACGACCAGTTTAAACTCTCATGACCTGGCCACTCCCACGGCTCTTTCTCCACGCTTTCATCAGCCAACCACCCTTTAAGTTCCCCTCCCTCCCACGCCCTCATGAGCCAGCACACCCACAAACCTTTCCACGCCCTCATGATACAACCAAGCCTATAACTCGCCCACGTTCTCATGAGACAGCCACACCAACGAACCTTCCCATGCCTTCATCATTCAACCACACCCACGAACTCTCCCACGTCTTCTCGATTCAACCAAGCCTACAACTCTCCCACGCCCACGTGAGACAGCCACGCCCACATGACCATCAGCGAGTCATTCAACACACACATCACGTCTATATATAATCTAGTTTAGTGAGAACTCCGTCTGTGTTAAAAGTGCATTTCCTCCTTGTGTGTGTCACCTGTGTATCTCCTACTCTCTACCTTTGTCACCTGTGTATCTCCTACTCTCCACCTTTGTCACCTGTGTATCTCCTACTTCCTACCTTTGTCACCTGTGTATCTCCTACTCTCTACCTTTGTCACCTGTGTATCTCCTACTCTCCACCTTTGTCACCTGTGTATCTCCTACTCTCTACCTTTGTCACCTGTGTATCTCCTACTCTCCACCTTTGTCACCTGTGTATCTCCTACTCTCCACCTTTGTCACCTGTGTATCTCCTACTCTCCACCTTGTCACCTATGTCACCTGTGTCTCCCATCTCCTACTCCTACCACCCTTTGTCACCTGTGTATCTCCCACTACCCTTTGTCACCTGTATCTCCACTCACCTTGTCACCTGTGCATCTGTGTATCTCTCTCTACCCTTTGTCACCTGTGTATCTCCTACTTCCTACCTTTGTCACCTGTGTATCTCCTACTCTCTACCTTTGTCACCTGTGTAGCTCCTACTCTCTACCTTTGTCACCTGTGTATCTCCTACTCTACCTTTGTCACCTGTGTAGCTCCTACTCTCTACCTTTGTCACCTGTGTATCTCCTACTCTACCTTTGTCACGGGTGTAGCTCCTAC